>NC_141033.1:350000-365000 GCF_052040795.2 Danio rerio
ACACCTGAAGCACATACAGAGCCAGGTCAAGAAACACGGCTGCGTTTCCACTGCAGATCCTGATGGTCAGTTCTGATTTTGTGACTGTATCTGATTGTTTTGCTGACCTGCTTACATCATCTTTTAAAAGAGACTTGTATCCGATTGTCTGCATTTACACCGCACACGGCAAACGCACAATGACCAGGCAAAAAAGAGCGAGCGCTGACTAACAGCTGATAATGAAAGAGTGCTCTTTTCTCTACTCCTCTATGCAATCTGTTCGACAGATAGCCCCGCCCTAAAGATTGAAAGTCCCGCCCTAAAGGACTGATAGCCCCACCCTAAAGGACTGATTGATCTACCCTAAAGGACTGATAGCACTGCCCTTAAATAATTGATAGCCCCACCCTAAAGGAGTGATAGCCCCGCCCTAAAAGACTGATTGCCCGGCCCTAAAGGACTGATAGCCCCACCCTAAATTACTGATAGCCCCACCTGGATGGTCTGGATGGTCAGTTCTGATTTTGTGACTGTATCTGATTGTTTTTGTGACCTGCTTACATCATCTTTTAAAGGTGACTCGTATCCGATCGTCTGCATTTACACCGCACACAGCAAACACACAATGACCAGGAAAAACAGCTGATAATGAACAGCTGATAATGAAAGAGTGCTCTTTTCTCTACTCCTCTATGTAATCTGTTCGACAAGCCGTTTGACTATAGTTCATGACAGAAAGCTGCTCATTTGTCCATCTTCTTTTGATAATTCGGCTTTATTAAACCTTTAGGCATCTTAATGTAATGTCCATGCCGTGATTTATGCACGTGATGTACAGTAGCTATGCACTAGTTTTATATTAGTTTATCTTGGTGGACATTGCGCTCTCTCGCTCTCGTAAATACCTGTGTTATATGACAATATAAAGCTGTTTCAGTCCTCATGTATGAGATTTAAGGTTTGGGACTGCTGAAGTCTGTTCTGAAATGAAAGTGTCAGACTTGACATCATTTGCGATGGTTTTTTATGATGCGCGACATTGACAGGTGAAAATCTGATCTACCTGCTTACACTGCAGACACGAGAACACAGATCCCATTCATATCAGATACATTTCCACATATGAACAAGGCCTGAATCTGATTTAAGTCAATCTGAATCCATGTGATTTGTTCCTGCTTACACGTACATTGGCCATACTCCATCTGTGCCACATGAACAGTGCAGTGTAAACGCGGTCCTACATGCACAGCACAACTCACAGTTACGAAATCCAATTCGCAAATTCAAAACACAATTTGAGAATCTACAAGTAAATGAGCATTAATAATTGCACAAATGAACTGCATTTGTGTATTTATGAATCGCATTTTGACTTTACAAATTGGATTTGCTAATTTATTAATTGTGTTTTTACTAATGGTGTTTTGTTTGCTGTGCACGTATGACTTTGTAAATGCATTAAGTTTGAGACCTCTCTGTCTCCATGAAACATGATGCTAACACATGCTGATTTACTGAACAAGGAGCAGAAAATCCTGCAAAATGCTTGAATTTTAATCTCACTGCAATAAAAAATGAGTTTGTCTTGTTTCTGGTCCAAAAGGTTTTAATTCAAGAAGCAGTTTCTAGAAAAGTGCATAATATAGTGTTGCTTTCAGAAATAATGAGTCAAAATGAACAGAGTTTTTCCTTAAAACAAGCAAAATAATCTGACACTGGAGGAAGAGAAATCATCTTATGTTAAAAGGAGAAACTTAATTATTTTTATTCCTCCAGTGTCAGATTATTCTGCTTGTTTTAAATAAAAACTCTCTTCATTTTGACTCAATATTACTGAAAACAACACTATTGTTTTTACTTGTCTAGAAAATGCTTCTTGCTTTAAGAGTTTTGAAATATTTGGACTAGAAAAAAGACACAAATCTAAGTAAGGAAAGTATTTTTTGCAGTTAAATGCCAACTTGTATGCAATGTCCACTTTTTATGTACTAAGAGATGCATCGCTTTAAAAGTGTACACATAAAAACACTGTTTGGCAATAACTGCTTTGGGATTAAATCCTTCTGTCTCTAAAGATGAACTCTTATTCTAATGAATATGCCTGCTTAATAAAACTGCATAATGGCATTTAAACAAAACATTGTTTTGCATCTAAATATCTTCCTGTGTGTGTGAAAATGAAATGTCAGATAGCATTTGAGTGACTCTTCATTTCTGGCTGATCTGCAGCTTTATTTCTCCGTGTTCTGCAGTGTTTACGGTGCCGTACCTCCGCCCAGGCCTTCAGCACTGCCAGTTTCTCCATGGTAGTGGCGCTCTCGCTGTACAGCTGGCTGGAGCTGCTCTTCCCTGTCTGCACTTTATCCAGAGATGACACCAGCAGGTTGTGCACACGCCGCAGGTCATTTAGGTCACTGACCACACCGCTGCCGATCCACGCACTGCACACCTAAACACACACACACACACACACACACACACACACACACGCACTTGTTTTTGCAAATTGTTTGTTTTTCTGAAATGCCTCTGGTTTTAAACTCTACACACTGTGTTTTCTATTGCCCTACACCTGAACCTTTCCCTTACAGCACAGCACTCCAAAGCTTTATTATTACACGATTATTAGCAATACTGATACTGTGCACTGTGGTTCTGTGTTATTGTTATAGCTGTCATACTATTCCATGCGTTCCTTTGCTTATACACTTTTACACCAAACACACAAGCACACACAAAAATCTTGTATGCTATACTGACCTTTTTATTTTGCATTTGATTTGTCACTTGTAAATTATATATCTCACAGCATAATAATAATAATAATAATAATAATATTAGTAGTGATAATAATAATAATAAAATAATAATAATAATAATAACAATAATAATAGTAATAAAAATATTAGTAATAATAATAACAATAATATTAGCAGTGATAATAATAATAATAGTAATAATATTAGTAATAATAATAATCATAATATTAGTAGTGATAATAATAATAATAATAATAATAATAATAATAATAATAATAATAATAATATTAGTAATAAAAATATTAGTAGTGATAATAATAATATTAATAATAATAATAATAATAATAATAATATTCGTAATAAAAATATTAGTAATAATAATAATATTAGCAGTGAAAATAATAATAATAATAATAATAATAATGATATTAGTAATAATAATAATAATAATAATATTCGTAATAAAAATATTAGTAATAATAACAATTTTAGCAGTGATAATAATAATTATTATTATTATTATATTAGTAATAGTAATATTAGTAATAATAAAAATAATATTAGTAGTGATAATAATAATAATAATAATAATAATAATAATAAATATTGAGTTTCCTTATCTTTGGGGAGAATAAATCAATAATGCAAAATTTAAAAAAAAAAGGTAAACATTTTATATTTGACTCCTAATTTTATTTACTTTTTAAAGATTACTGAGGTGTTTAAATGATGATCTTTCAATATATTTAGCAGTGTGAAGCAGAAGACTGAATGTGTGATTGCTCAGAGGTTTACCTGACAGGCTTTAGCAGTGATGTCTGAAGGTGTGTCTGGAGAAAATGCAGGACGCAGAGCAGCGCCAACCTGTGGAGGAACACGAGAAGAGCAGCAGCGTCAGACAGTGCAGAAGATGACACTCAAACTCAAGAAAAAGACGTGTGTTTGGTGAATAATGCTGCCAGTATTACAGCTCTTTCACACCCCACGTGTTAAGCTAGAAACTAGCTATCATTATTATTATTATTATTTATAATCATTATTATACAAATATAGTTACAATAACGACATTTAAACATAATCAATATAGAAGTGATTCCTGTGGATGAATGCACTGACGTTGGCCTGGTACTGCTCCAGAATGACGTGAGATGGAAACTCTGGGTCTGGAACAGCAGCGAACTTCTTAATGATGTCCTCCAGCGCCTGCAGGCCGGCCATGCGCAGCTGGTTACTGTGGTCGGTCGCCGCCATGAAGGCCATGCGGATTAGATCACACAGATGCAGGACCAGGAAATCCGCTGTGGAGAAACAACAACAGCGGCGTTCACATCTAGACCACTGAGATCCACATCAGACACGCTATAAGAGCGTTCACACACACAACACACGTCTCCATTACACTGCAGCAGCTCTCCACTGTGTTTCTCTATGTAAACCGCTGGATATTACCGCTGTGTGTGTGTATGATTGTCTTTGTGTGTATGAGTGTGTGCATCTCTTAGTGTGTGTGTGTGTGTGTGTGTGTGTGTGTGATCCGCTCACCCTCAGGGTTTTTGGTCTTGGCGATGCGCGCCTCTGCCAGATGGAAGTGGGCGTGGTCAGCATTCTCACACAGGTGTATGATGCGGCACAGACACTCGGCTGCGAACACACGCGTGACCCAGCGAGGAGCGACCGTCGCTTTCATCTTCTCATCCTGACCCAGAGACGTGAACATGATGTCATCGTCCATCTCATCCTTCTTCTCTGAGTCTTCATCATCATCCTTCCTTCTGCTGTCAGACGCCACGGCTCCGCCCACCTCTGACACACACACACACACACATATATATATATTTATTCATACATATATATATATACACTCTTTTAAATATACATACACACATATATTCATAAACACACACACAGACACACACAGCCAGAAACATGCGCACACACACAGACACACACTAACTAAATGAATGGTGTTGCACTGAGACTACGGCTCGTACCTGTGGTAGCTGCTAGCACGTCTTTGCAGAGCTTGAGCCAATGAGAGAGCTTCTCCACTGCCAGAGACGACAGCATGTGACCCAGCGTGTCGTGAATGTCGGAGCACAACTTCCTGTCGGTCTCGCGGTCCAGCATCCCGAAGAGAACGCCCTCCAGACCCGTCTCCGTGATGTTCAGATCTGACCAACACACAGCACTCAGTTATATTGCGTGTGTGTTTGTGTGTGCAAGTTGTACTAGTGGTGCTGGGTGTGTGTGTGTGTGTGTGTCGTACTGGTGGTGCTGTTGTCTTTGGTGTCTCCGGCGCGGCGGGCGAGACTCATGGCGTATTCACACACCTCTGCAGCTTCTCTTTGCGCCATCTGTCTGAGACACGCCACTGCAGCGCGCCGTAACAACAGGTGAGAGCTGCACAGGTGTACCTGTACACACACACACACACACACACACACACACACACACACACACACACACACACACACACTTTACATCAAGCAAAGCAAAACATGCTCAAAGAACTTTACTGAGAGTGTAATGGAGTTATTTATAGACCAATGCCACTCTCCTCTATTGAATTCTCTTTTCTTTTTGGAAAAAACATACAAACACAAACACACACGTATATATATATATATATATATTTGTGTACATACAAACATTTACACATGCAGACATTCAGTGTATATGCAGACATGCAGTTAAATGCAGTATAAATGCAGATGTGCGTGTAAATGTAGTTTAAATGCAGTGTAAATGCAGATGTGCAGTGTAAATCCAGTTTTAATGTGGATATGCAGTGTAAATGCAGCTTAAAATGCGGATGTGCAGTGTAAATCCAGTTTAAATGCAGTGCAAATGCAGATGTGCAGTGTTAATCCAGTTTAAATGCAGATGTGCAGTGTAAATCCAGTTTAAATGTGGATGTGCAGTGTAAATCCAGTTTAAATGCAGATGTGCAGTGTAAATCTAGTTTAAATGTGGATGTGCAGTGTAAATCCAGTTTAAATCCAGTTTAAATGCAGATGTGCAGTGTAAACACAGTGTAAATGCAGATGTGCAGTGTCAATCCAGTTTAAATGCAGATGTGCAGTGTAAACACAGTGTAAATGCAGATGTGCAGTGTTAATCCAGTTTAAATGCAGATGTGCAGTGTAAATCCAGTTTAAATGTGGATGTGCAGTGTAAATCCAGTTTAAATGCAGATGTGCAGTGTAAATCTAGTTTAAATGTGGATGTGCAGTGTAAATCCAGTTTAAATCCAGTTTAAATGCAGATGTGCAGTGTAAACACAGTGTAAATGCAGATGTGCAGTGTCAATCCAGTTTAAATGCAGATGTGCAGTGTAAACACAGTGTAAATGCAGATGTGCAGTGTCAATCCAGTTTAAATGCAGATGTGCAGTGTAAACACAGTGTAAATGCAGATGTGCAGTGTAAATCCAGTTTAAATGCAGATGTGCAGTGTAAATCCAGTTTAAATGCAGATGTGCAGTGTCAATCCAGTTTAAATGCAGATGTGCAGTGTAAACACAGTTTAAATGCAGATGTGCAGTGTAAATCCAGTTTAAATGCAGATGTGCAGTGTAAATGCAGCTTAAAATATGGATGTGCAGAGAAAATACAGTGTAAATGTAGAGATGCAGTGTGAATCCAGTTTAAATGCAGTGTAAACACAGAGCTCTTACACAGAGGCTGGGCACCAGGCTGGACAGGTTGACGTGGCGCGGGGCAAACATGTGCAGCTGCTGCAGGCAGGAGATAGCGGCCGCTTGAACCAGAGAGTCTGAGTGATCCTGCATGATGGCGCAGCCCACCAGACATGACGAGCGGATCGTTGAGATGCTCACACTGTTACCTGAAGAAAAAACCAGCAGAGGAAAATGCTTTCAAAACTAAGCAGAAGAGATCTAATCAAACAGACAGTTTAATTCAGCTGGTGGAGATGTGTCAGGGCTGGTCGTTTACCCTGTAGCTCTGGGCCAACGGTGGTGATGAGTGCTCCAAGGCAGCGGCCCAGACACTGGTGCACCTCAGTGTGTGACGGCGGAACGGTCAGCAGCAGCGTCAGCACCAGAGACAGTGTGGGCTCCACATAACCACGGTACATCGGCCCGCTGGAGTCCACGATCAGCGCCAGAGAGTGCAGAGCCCACGTCTGAAACACAGCAGCCAATCACAGTCAACATCTCAGTAAACCAGCTTCATCAGCGGCTCATCCTGCTGGTGCTCACCTGGACTTCGTGACACGTGGCGTCCTGAGCTAAGGCTAGCAGTATGCTAACGCTAGTCTTGAGATGCTGACCGGAGCCGATGCCGCCAACATAACGGTGCAGGCATCCTAAAGCCAGAGAGTGACCCGTTCTGGACACTACATCACGCGCTGATTTCAGCCTGCGCACAACACACATTCAAGCACACAACACACAACCAGTAACGTCACACAATTCTGTCTTCAGTCAAAACAACTCTACTTTAAAGTTACAATAACAGAGCTTTTGCCTGTTCAGGGCGGAACTGAATCTGTATATCCAGCATTTTGCTCTGAACAGACGGCTGGCTGAGAAATGCTCCTGTTTGAACTCTTTGAGTTGAATCATTGATCTTCTGAACTGCTGTGATGGAGATGCCGGCAGTGTGAACTAATTGAAATGAATCACTTAATGTTCAAACTGTGTGAATTGAATCTTTGAATGTTTGTAATGTTTGAAGTAATGAAGTCACCGCTGGGATTTCACACTCACAGGATTTACATAAGAACCAAGAAACACTGGTGTCTGAGGCTCACAGTATGGCCATTTCCATTCTAGGTTCCAGTTTGACAGAGTTTGCAAACTCAGGAAGCGTTCTCATGATCAGTTGTGTTGTTGTTTATGATCTCACACACTTGTCAAAGCTGTGCTGTGCCATGCGGGCGATGAAGGACGCCTCTCCCACCACCTGCGCCATGCGGCCCAGAGCCTCCCCAGCGGCGCAGCGCAGAATAGGATTGGAGTTATCCAGAGCCCCCATCACCAGAGCCAGAGCAGACTTACGCACCTCCTCCAGACCCAGACTGCTCTTGTTCTCCGCCAGACCCTGAACACAACACAGCAACACACACATCAGCATTCACCAGCAGTACTGGGGTGTAATGATATGCTCAAGTCCTGATTTGATACGTTTCTCAATATTGAACACACAATATGATATTATATCAATATTGCATGCAATAAAAATGATTGATTTAATATTAATTTTCTCCAACATGTCAATTAAACAGTGTTAATATTATAATATAATAATAATAATTCATTCATTCATAATGTAAGCTAATTAATTATATAAATCAAGTAAAATATTGTGAAAAGGATGAAAAAATGTGGTTTTTATTCAATATATACACAGCAGTAGAGTGTGCCTATATATATGGTCACTAACTGAAATGGAAACTGAATGCCATCTGGTGGTCATGTCTGGTACTGCACCAAAATAAACTTACTAAAAGATTTTAACTTTGGAATATAATGATCAAATTTGGCTCCTGGTTATACACCTGGTATATATTTATGAAGCAAAATGATCACTGTGCAACATACTAAACATTTTAACAATTTAGTTATTTGTTATTAAAATCTCTAGCATTTTCTCTGTGGTAAACAAACATGGCTGTGTCAGCTCACATGTTATTTTGTGGCCATGAAAAGTCATTATGCAGTCTAGTATGGAAAAAAATAAACATGTTTGTGTGAATTACACCTTATAAATACCGTAAGCAGACTCTTGGATAAAAACAAGCTCAATAAATGTATCATATCATATTTACATCAGCAATATGCATCTAGGAATTTTCTTTTTTGCAATGTATTATTAAACCCCTAATCATTATTAGAGACTCAACAGCTCCAGTACAGGGTTATGAAGCACAGATGTAGACCTTGAGCGCGCTTAGCACCGCAGTGAAGATGTTGAGCTGCACCGCCTGCTGCCGCACGCCTTTAGCCTGCTTAATACATTCAGCGAAGTGATCCAGCATCTGCAACCTGGAGGACACAGCACACAGAACACACATAAACCACAGACAATGATCTCAAATACAGTCTTCAATTTGAAGAGTGCTGTAACATCTAACGCCTACAGTATTTGCTTTTCCTACAATGTACACAGGTTTCTAACATTTTTCTAAATATCTCATTTTGTGTTCAGAAAGAAAACCCTTGAAGGAGAGCAAACAGTTTGCAAATGTTCAATTGTGCATGAATTATCCCTGAAAAGGGTTATAAAATCAGGGGTGGCCAAAGTCGGTCCAGGAGGGTCTGCAGACTTCTGCTCCAACAGTAATCAAACACACCCGAGAGCTTGTTTGTTGTATTAAAAGGCCTCTGAAAGCACTTTTGATGAGTTTACTGTAGTTTTCTGAGATGCTGATACCTGTGTTTGAAAGACACATGAGGAAAGACGACTCCGAACAGAGCGACAGATGCGTCGATGACGGAAACGCCGAGCGGCAGCGGTCCGGGAACAGCCTCCACTGCAGGAACACGCAGGTAGATGGAGGACGGGTCGTGTTCCAGAGCGCCGCTGCCAGACGCACTGTTGGGCTGCAGCTGCACACACACACACACACACACACACACACACTTTACTACAGGCAACACAGTGTGTCATCATGAACAACTATCAGAATATACACATATAGCGCTGTTACCTGGTCCTCGATGGACTTATGGTCAGTCTCCTGCAGCCAGGAGCCCATCAGCACACTGTCATCATAATGGCAGAGCGAGCGCAGCAGGGATGTGGTGGTGTTGGCAGAGTTATCTGTGAGTGTGAATTCTGCCACCAGCTCCCGCAGCAGAGCATTAAAACTGCCTGAAATCACAAAGAAGCAGCTCCTGATCTTCAGCATGTAGATATATACTGTTATTCAATAACTCAACGTATCATGATGATGAACCTGCACAATACTGATATCAGGGGGCGTAAAAACACCATAAAGAATCTGAACTTTTCTCTTTTATTAAAGTTATTTAGACTAGAAACGAGACCAAAACTCTAAAGTAAGTAAAGCATTTTCTGATAAAGCGTTCTGTCACTCACTGAGACATCATGGTCATGGCGCACTCGATTGGCGTCATCAGTCTGCGGATCACATCCTCCGTCAGCAGCTCTGGCGCTCTAGGCTAGTTTATAACAGCAGATGGCGCTCTAGGCTAGTATATAACAGCAGATGGCGCTCTAGGCTAGTTTATAACAGCAGACGGCGCTCTAGGCTAGTTTATAACAGCAGATGGCGCTCTAGGCTAGTTTATAACAGTAAATGGCGCTCTAGGCTAGTTTATAACAGCAGACGGCGCTCTAGGCTAGTTTATAACAGCAGATGGCGCTCTAGGCTAGAATATAACAGCAGATGGCGCTCTAGGCTAGTTTATAACAGCAGACGGCGCTCTAGGCTAGTTTATAACCGAAGACGACGCTGGTTAGTATATAACAGCAGACGGCGCTCTAGGCTAGTTTATAACAGTAGATGGCGCTCTAGGCTAGTTTATAACAGCAGATGGCGCTCTAGGCTAGTTTATAACAGCAGACGGCGCTCTAGGCTAGTTTATAACAGCAGATGGCGCTCTAGGCTAGTTTATTTTATAACAGCAGACGACGCTCTAGGCTAGTTATAACAGCAGACAATGCTCTAGGCTGGTTATAACAGCAGATGGTGCTCTAGGCTAGTTATAACAGCAGATGGTGCTCTAGGCTAGTTATAACAGCAGATGGTGCTCTAGGCTGGTAATAACAGCAGATGGCGCTCTAGGCTAGTTATAACAGCAGACAATGCTCTAGGCTGGTTATAACAGCAGATGGTGCTCTAGGCTAGTTATAACAGCAGATGGTGCTCTAGGCTAGTTATAACAGCAGATGGTGCTCTAGGCTGGTAATAACAGCAGATGGCGCTCTAGGCTAGTTATAACAGCAGATGGTGCTCTAGGCTAGTTATAACAGCAGACAACGCTCTAGGCTAGTTTATAACAGCAGATGGTGCTCTAGGCTGGTTATAACAGCAGATGGCGCTCTAGGCTGGTTATAACAGCAGATGGTGCTCTAGGCTAGTTATAACAGCAGATGGCGCTCTAGGCTAGTAATAACAGCAGATGGCGCTCTAGGCTAGTTATAACAGCAGATGGTGCTCTAGGCTAGTTATAACAGCAGACAACGCTCTAGGCTAGTTTATAACAGCAGATGGTGCTCTAGGCTAGTTATAACAGCAGATGGCGCTCTAGGCTAGTAATAACAGCAGATGGCGCTCTAGGCTAGTTAAAACAGCAGATGGTGCTCTAGGCTAGTTATAACAGCAGACAACGCTCTAGGCTAGTTTATAACAGCAGATGGTGCTCTAGGCTGGTTATAACAGCAGATGGCGCTCTAGGCTGGTTATAACAGCAGATGGTGCTCTAGGCTAGTTATAACAGCAGATGGCGCTCTAGGCTAGTAATAACAGCAGACGGCGCTCTAGGCTCTTTTCTCTTTTATTAAAGAGAATTTCCTGTAAAGTGTTACCCCTTATGCACTTTATAATCCTTTTGCCATTTTTTATTAGCCTGAAACATCTGTTTACTCTGAACATTCATTCATTCATTCAGTCATTTTCTTGTTGGCTTAGTCCCTTTATTAATCCAGGGTTACCATAGTGGAATGAACAGCAAACTAACCAGCATGTTTTACGCAGCGGATGCCCTTCCAGCCGCAACCCATCTCTGGGAAATACTCTGAACATGCGTTTTATTATAATTTGTAAGCATTAATAGTTATTAAAACTAGTTTTATTGCAGCTAATATTGCTATAATACTGTAATAAAAGCTTCAACAATAATCACAATAACATGTGACACCATTATAGTGTGCTGGACTTGCCTTCATATGTTTTTGGTGGCAGCAGAGCGAGTATATCATACAGTCTGAGTCGGACCATGGCGGCGCTGGCCTTCAGATGAGCCCCGTGAACCTTTATCACTGCAGGAATACTGCGAAATAACACACACACGGGCAAACATCAATTGATATTTAGACTAGAAACGAGACCAAAACTCTAAAGTAAGTAAAGCATTTTCTGATAAAGCGTTCCGTCACTCACTGAGACATCATGGTCATGGCGCACTCGATGGGCGTCATCAGTCTGCGGATCACATCCTCCGTCAGCAGCTCCGGACAATGAGCCACAAAACTGCGCATGGCTGGGAAGAACAGGAGAAATTACCAATGCGTATAAACACATAGGCATATATACACATACAGCACATGCATACATACAAACAGGCATAGGACGACAACCCATATCAAGGTCTAACACGGATTGAAAAAGTCAAGGTTTTTGTACCCAGACATATAAATAAGAAAATATTGTAGAGCAGTGATCACCATACCGGGATACTGTCATACCGTCAGAAAAAAGACCCATGCCACACATACACAATATACACAGATACATAAAATACACATACTTCACACACTATAATGTAAGCATTATTGTTTACAGAGTGAGGATATGAGTGTTTTACCACACAAGGCTCCGGCGCGGCCCTCCAGCATCACCTGCCAGCTGAAGGAATCTCCTCTCGCCTTCTCGGCCTCCAGCTCCTTCTGGGAACGCGGAAACACATTACGCCACAGCAGCAGCATCTTCGGCAGGTGATAGCGCACCAGAGACGGCCCTGAACACACACGAACACACACACACACACACACACACACACACACAAACACACGCTCATCAACAACAGCGCCACTTACAGATTCCTCAAAATATACCTTGGTGATATATCAATGCATTGTGGATCTTTTCTTTCAGCAGATGGCGCTCTAGGCTAGTTTATAACAGCAGATTGCGCTCTAGGCTAGTGTTTAACAGCAGATGGCGCTCTAGGCTAGTTTATAACAGCAGATATCGCTCTAGGCTAGTGTTTAACAGCAGATGGCGCTCTAGGCTAGTGTTTAACAGCAGATGGCGCTCTAGGCTAGTGTTTAACAGCAGATGGCGCTCTAGGCTAGTGTTTAACAGCAGATGGCGCTCTAGGCTAGTGTTTAACAGCAGATGGCGCTCTAGGCTAGTTTATAACAGTAGATAGTAGTGTAGTGTGTGTTCATGGTCAGATGTGTAGTGTGTGTATGTAAGCGCAGATGTTGATGTAGCGTGTCTGACCTAGAGTCATGAGTGCTCCGAGCAGCAGCCATCCAGCCTGCGTGCGCTGCAGAGACAGACGACTGTTTTGAGCCGCAGAGCGCAGCAGATCCTCAGCTATACTCACCACCATCTGAAAACACACACACACACACACACACACACACACACACACACACTTATGAATCACATCAAGACCTGTGTGTGTGTGTGTGTGTGTGTGTGTGTGTGTGTGTGTATGTGTTTATGTGTGTGTATGTAAGGGGGTGCGTATGTGTGTGTGTCTGACCTTCCCCTTGGAGTGTGGTACCCCCAGTGGGCACTGGTGAACGCCCCCCAGCAGAGCCGCCATGGCGAAGCTGTACCCGCTGACGGCTTCCGGAGAGTTCTTGAGTGTGTTGATGCAGTCGGCGCAGCGCTCCAGCAGCGGCGTCAGCTGATGAGGCAGAGCCACACACACACATCGCAGACACCAGGCCGCAGCCAGACGTGCAGCCATGCTGGGGTGCAGCAGCACGGACAGCACCGTCTCCAGAAGACCTGGAGCGGATGCACAGCATTACTACACACAGCTGGAATACTCCATTCTGATTGGTCAACCAGGTGACATGCTGTTGTAATATTATTTGCAATAACAGGGGGCGACTCAATGTAACTGCCATGATAAACCAGTGGTGTGTGTGTGTGTGTGTGTGTGTCACCTATAGACGGCTCCTGTATGAGTGGTGAGGCGGTGGCGCTCAGGCTCTGCACCAGTCTGCCCAGCTCCTGCAGTGCACACACCATCACATGCTGACTTGCCGACACGTCTGCGGCGCCGGTGCGGTTCTCACTGCTCTGCTCATTCACTACTGCCTCTGTCACACACAACAACACTGCCATTACACACTCTGGAAACATTCTACATCACAGTCAGGACACACACAAACCTGCACATGTTTGCAAACACACACACACACACACACACAGAGAGGTATTTTAGACACCTTTATTTGATGTTTGGACTAGAAACGAGACAGAAACTCTAAATTAAGAGCGCGTTCATTACAGTGAGGAGTGTCAGAGAATAGTGCAGCAGCTCAGAGCGAGAGCAGTGAGGGATTGTGGGTAATGTAGTCCATCTTACCCACGGCTCTCATCTGTTTGCTGATGGCCAGGCAGATCTCCTTTGCGGCTGCGATCTGAGCTTTCTCTCCCAGCAGGCCGCCCAGAGTCGCCCTTAGAGCGAAGGAGACGCAGCGGCGGGAATACACTGCCTCCACGTGCGTCTGTGTGGCGCGAGGGTGAGCCACCAGCTCCAGCAGATGAGACAGAAACACTGCGAAGTTACGCTCCAGCCACTGCCCACCCAGAACTGTCACAAACACTACATACGCCTACAGGAGAGACACACACACACACACACACACAAATCGATAAATAACCTATTACACCTCTTTCTACAAGCTGTAAATGCGTCTCTGCTGTCTCTCTAGTGTGTGTGTGTGTGAGTTTGAGCTGAGAATAGACACAGATCATGTCCTCCAGCTCTCTGAAACTGACCCTTTCAGTATTTGATCCTTAATTGTGGTGTTTGGTGACTGTCGCTTTAAATGCAAATGAGATTGAGGTCTTTTCAGAAGAGGGCGGAGCTACAGATGCACATGCATGACAGATATGAAGCAGCAGTGTGTGTGTTGTGAGTGCAGGTCAGGTGTGTGTGTGCTTCAGTGTGAGTGTGTGTGATGCTTCTGTCAGTCTATATGTCTCCTGTCTCTGTTCATCATCACCTCCACATCTATAATCCTCTTAGTCTATGCTGACATCATCTTCAGCAGCTCAAACACTCTAATGGCTAATGGACAGACGGCTGCTTCTCACCTGTGTGACCCCGACCCGCACCTCCCGGCTGACCGACGCCCCCTTCAGCATTTCTCCGCCGCTTTTCAGGAATCCGGATCCTCCGCGGAGGAAACCAGTGGCCATCAGCTCCAGCACTTCCTCCAGAGTCGCCCGCTTCACGTTCTGCCGCATCACTGAAAGCACCAACACACACATCTGCATTTACACCGGTAAACACTCTCTCTGCACATGAAGAGTCCAGATTTGGGCTGCAATTCACAATTATTTTAATAATCAA
>NC_141033.1:370000-460000 GCF_052040795.2 Danio rerio
GTGTATACTCCATCAGCTGTCAGTTTTGCATTCAATTAAAGACTTAATAAACTATAATGGTTCAGAACAATGTTTGGTGTCTAAGTGTTTTGTTTTGTGGTCAGTAGCCATGTAATAATCAGGATAAAAATAGATACAGGACGGTTGTTTTCTCAGAAAAACCCCTTCAGTCTTCAACAGCAGTGCTGTTCTGCACATCGGGCTGCTGATAAACCTGTCAGGATTTATTCTGACATAACAACCTCTTCAATCTACTTTATCCCTTACTTAACAGGCAGAAAATGCATGCATAAATATACTTAATTTTGCATATACATTTGACACCCTGGACCACAACACCACTGAAGAAAATACATGGTATGGGTCAGAACAATCATTAGACAATATTTTAAATGTTCCTACTGTAAATAAATAACAACTCGATTTTTGATTAGCAATGAGCTGTGATGATGACCATGATGAATCTTTTATTTAATGCCATGTCAGCAATAAAGGCTAAATCATTTCATTAATAAATATACAATTAAAGACAGCAAAGTAATGAACAGATAAATTAGATGAGTTGTTACTCGTTCCCTCATTATAGTGCACGTCTCCTGGTCTGTGTTTGTTTTGGTGGACTCACAGTTTGCTGGGCAGGTACGCGGCGGTGTCGTCTTTGCTCTTGATGATGTCATTGCACTTGTCCAGCGTCTGGAAGACTGTAAAGGTGTCTCCGATGCTGTAGAGCACGGCCAGGTTCTTGGCCAGCAGCTTTCGTGTGGGCGGCCCTGGAGAACTGCTGATCAGCCCCGTCAGCTGCTCCACCAGCTTCTTCTGCTTCTCCTTCACATCCACCTGCAGAGAACAGCATCGGTGGTGCTTTAAACGCTTTGAAATGCTTAATAGTCACGGCTTATTATGAATAAACATTGAGATAATAATAATAATTTATTTTGATATAGTGCCTTCAAAACTTAACTCTCAAAGCGCTTTACACCTAAAAAAATACAAGGAAAGCTGAAAAATCTGTTATGCAGAGGATAAAAATTATATATATATATATATATATATATATATATATATATATATATATATATATATATATATATATATATATATATATAATAAAACAAGTCAGAAACATGACACACTATACGTGATCAACTATAATTGAATTGGAGATTGCACATGCTGCGATTTGATTATTGCGGATGTGTACACTGTAATATTAATGCCAAAACTATACCACACACACACACACACACTTGGAACAGGTTCTCTTGATTCTGGAGTGTGTTTTCCTCTGCTGTTTTACCTTGTTGGCAGCGATGAGGACTTTATCGAGGAAGCGGAGCCACTCGAAGATGAAGACGGCCCGCTTGGCTTCAGTGATGTGGGACAGAGCCTCTTCATTCAGCAGCAGACTGTGAGCCAGCTCCATCCTGACACACACACACACACACACACACACACACACACACACACACACAGCTGTAGTGATGTTTGTATTGTATATTCTCTCCTTTCCCCCTAAACTCAAGCCTCACAGCACACACTCATCTTCACACTCCTTCATTCTGTCTGATTTATGAGCCATTTCCTCATGGAGACCAAACACATCAACACACAATGACTGACGTTGTTCTGAGTCTGTGTGCAATGTTCATTCAGGATTAAGTCCCCACATGGACATAAAAACAAGAACACACACCCCATAAACCCACTCCCACCGTAAACAAACACACAGAGAATAAACACAAACAGCAGACAGACAGACAGATAGGCAGGTAGATGGATGGATTGATGGATGGATGGACAGGTAAACAGGCAGGCAGGCAGACAGGAAAATAGAAAGACAAACAGACAGAGAGGTGGATAGATAGATAGACAGACAGACCGACTGATAGATGGATGGATGGATGGATGGATGGATAGATGGATAGATAGATAGATAGATAGATAGATAGATAGATAGATAGATAGATAGATAGATAGATAGATAGATAGATAGATAGATAGATAGATAGACAGATGGACAGGTAGACAGGCAGGCAGGCAGACAGACAGACAGAGAGACAGACAGATAGACAGATAGATAGATAGATAGATAGATAGATAGATAGATAGATAGATAGATAGATAGATAGTAACACACACACACTAGCACAATGTATTGACAGTACAACTCCGCAATATGAACACTCAGTGACTGAATGAGTGAGTGAGTGAGTGAGTGAGTGAGTGAGTGAGTGAGTGAGTGAGTGACTGAATGATGAGTGAATGGGTGAAGACTGAACAGCAGGTCTTCGGCTATGAATGACAGTCGTGGCCTAAACTGAGCCGCTGACAGGAACACAAACATCAGTGACCGGAAACACACACACGTTTATCAACAGCGCATTCAGCACACACCGACACGCGCGGGTCTCTCATTAATCTACATTTAGTTCATTATAAATGTCCGTTTTCTTACCTGTTTCAGAGCAGCGAGCTTGTGTGTTTGTACCATAGACTGAATTCGACTCACTTCCGCTATCACAGCCAATCAGCGGAGAGAAGGATGTTGCGCTCGAAGAAGTGAGTGGATAACTCCTGCAGGGGGCGCTCTGTGGCCCACATATCTTTCCTTCAAGTTTGTTACGGACTGTTTTGTCTGGTTAAAAATATGCTGTGTTCTCTAAAATAATTTCAGATATTCATTATTCACATATGAAACTGTGCATTATGAAAGATCTGGTAATGACTGAAACAGAGGCCACGTGATCATTGGGCCGCGTGAGTTTATTTATTTATTTATTTATTTATTTATTTATTTAATTGTTTATTTATTTATCCCTCATGTCATAACAATAAAATGCATTAAATATTCACCATATAGATGACAATTGAACATTTGCTGAAAAAAAACAGAAGGTCAGTAGTTTAGGCTTCAGCGCTGTGCACATGCTGAAATGCTGTTTTTCTGTGGTTTTTTGCTTGTTCCAAAAGATTAACATGTAATTTAGTCATTTATAAAGTGGAACAAGTTTGGTCTAACCCACTTTTTCTTATGTAAGCTATATTGTATTTTTGTAAAACAAACAAATGCAAAATATGTCGTCCTTTACATTCAGATTCTTGTTTTCAGTTTACAATTTTCAGTTTATAAAATGAACACATTTCTAATACACTCCATTTTGTTGTTAATATATAATTCCAAATCATTGAAAAATAATCTTGCCTAAATACAATGACCAAGCAAATCCCAGATATAGGCTGTATGAAACCCTAAATCTTTACATGATCTGCTTTACTTTAGGGGTTTAGTGAATATGGGTCATTTTTGACCCAAAGGGTGAATGCTGTATACAGATATGTAAGACGACACCTATGGAAGGCAATGTCTGTCAATTTTAAATAAATCACCTGAACGATTTATGGTGTCACAGTGAAAGTAAAATAATTTCATTTTACTTTTAATTTTGTCAGATATTTTGCTGTTGTAAATTTCATTTAATGAAATTGTAAATCTTGTTTTATTGTAATTTCCAATGTTAAAATGATTTATTTTTAAATTGGCAGTATTTATCTTCCATAAACACCAGGGTTAATTGTGATAAAACACAGATGATAAGAACAGAGTCGCTCATAGAGTAAAAGAGTTGAGTAAGCGCTGCCAGATATACCGAAAATACACAATTCTCAACCAAAACTCCAGCTTAACTCTACTGAAACGCATTAAACCAAAACAAACACTGAAAACTGATGAGGCAGAGACATTTGTCTGACAGAGATCTGCTCTAAATGCAGAATGAGAGAAACTGTTTATGTCATCAGTGACGGAAAAGAAAGAAGATAAAAAGGAGAATGCTGGAAAAAAGACATGCGTTACATTGTCCAAAACAATCCTTCCAGAAATTGGTGTGAAACTACAAGCCTTATTTTAGACATAACATGATATAATTTGTGTAAATATTCAAAACGAACAACAATAGGAGGTTTATCTTGCAGATGCAGAATCTACCTGCAGGTCTAGGATCAGCCGTGTGTTACAGAGACTCCTCTTATCTCCGTCTGCAGAGTTCACACATCAGGAGATAAAACACACTTCATGACCCAAACAGCGGCTTTGATCTCTTCCTCTGCTGTTTTCTCAGTGTAAAGACGACATTTGCATTGACGACATGATTTATTACTTATTTACTTTACTATAGACAGACAGACAGACAGACCGACCGACATCCTTAAACGTTGTCTGAATGTTAAACAAAACGCTTTTGAAATAATGTTTATTCTCACAGTGTTATTACTAGTAAGTTAATAGAATATTCATGTCTTAGTGTTAATAAAATAATGTTTATAGAACGTTGCACTGTAAAAAATTTCCAGGTTTTCACAACAAGTTACTGTAATTTTTCACAGTAAATTACATTAGTATCCCTTCACAGTATTTAACTGAAAAATTCACAGTAATATGTTGTATTCATAATTTTATTGTGAAATTACGGCAGGTAGCATGATTACAGCAAATTACTGTGAAAAAGGCTATATCTTTTGCACGTTAGTTATAGAAATTCAAACCTTTTTTAAACTCAACGTAGAAATTAATACAAATGAACTTTTAACAGATAATAACAATGTTATAGCCCCCAAAACGATTTGGTTACCAACATCTTTTTGATTGTACTGCACCTTTATTTAATTTTATACAGTTAACATAGAATAGGAAATAATATTTAATGAACATAACTGTGTGCTTAGCCAAAACATAATAAACTGGAATAAAAAGTAATTAATTAATGAAACCAAAGACTGTTAAACAGCCAACAATTATTTCAATGTCAGGGTAAATGTCTGCTTTAGACGGTTTCATGAGTACTGGGCACCTGTCATCGCCTGGAGGTCACTAATCTCAGAATTAAATATATATATATAAATTATTATTTTTTTATCTATATAAATAAACCACAGATTAGAGTTTTAAACAACTACATTCTAGCATGAAAAACAGTTAAAACTTCATTTTCGGACGCATATAGAGCCATCGAAGACGGGGCAATTGTCCCAATGTCTAGCCTGAAGACAGGCGCCTCTCGGCGGATACATGAGTAATAAGCGCCGTTACCGCCTGGAGGTCATAGATCTCCGCTACCGGCAAAACACACTTAAAATTACACACAATCTTTACTAACAGTCCACAGATTTGAGTTTTGAAGAACTACATTCTCGCATGAAAAAGTGTTAAAACTTTATTTCATTACATATTACAAGCAATATTTATAATATTATGTGCCTTCTCATCCACCATTACAGCTTGATGCAGCTTGGTGCGAAATGAATCCTGGGAGGAAAAAAATAATAATTCTCAATACACTCCAAACGAACTTTATTCTTATTGTTAAAGTCAGAGATATGTAATATTTTGAATGGCGAAGAAAATAATTAACTTTATATTTCAATCAATATATTACTCTTGCACTGCTTCGGTTCAGGACTCGTGTGACATTGAATCAGATTCAGATATTTTATCAGACGTGTTCATGAGCTCGAAGTGATCAACAAGCAATTCGTGTACAAGCAGTACACGAACCAAGCAATATGATAAAATATTAATGAATTATATGTTTGCGTCTTACAATATTATACAAAACGGAATCGTTTTCAGGCGAATTCGACTCTTTACTGTTCACTTAAAGGAGCCGAATTCGACTCTTTACTGTTCACTTAAAGGAGCCGATTCATTGAACAGAACTGACTCGACTCGACCGCAAACAAGCGCCATCACCACAGACAACGCCGTCGTCTCTTCACCCAACGGATTTATCCTCGGTAAGTGTTAAAATATGACTTTTGTCCGTTAAGTGATTGTTGTATGTGTATTTCTGTATAGTGCGTGTCATTTAACAGGAATTTACCGAGTACTTTAGTTGTACTCGCACGTACAGGGTTTAAGCGCGCCTTTTTTTAAACAAGAAATTAACGACGCCAGATGGTGATTGTAGTGTTTTCTGAGGTATTAGCATAACGTTAACGTTAGTTCCTGAAAAAAGAAAGGGAATTTTCTTTAATTAACTTCTTGTTAACTGCATTTTCTGTTTCAGTACAAGACTGAAGTAAAGGTGAAATGACTATAACGTTAAGGTAAGCTCTGACCTTCACTTAAGTTAACGTTACGGTTAGTGACCATCATGTATGTTAATTTTGTTCACTGTAACGTTAACGTTAAGTTAGTTAAATAAACTAAACTCATTATGAAACAAGTCTTAACTGTTTTATTAAATGAGGCTTATAATACAATTCAGTTGTATTCTTTTAAACTAACACTAACACAGTACATATTGTATATTTCTCACTGGTGTTAATGCAGTGCTAACATTTACTAATGAGAACTAATTGTATAATGTCACTAACTGTAGATTTTATTTTTTGGTGTTCAGGTGTACCTGATAATAGCTAAAGTGTGAGGTGAGTGTAAATTCTGAGCACACAAATATAACCTAAATTCATTATCACAATCTAAACCTATATATATATATATATATATATATATATATATATATATATATATATATATATATATATAGTGTGTGTGCGTGTGTTAGGTTGAGTCTTATTCTACTCTTATTATATTCAAATTTTTTTGCAGCCACTGATGTTGAAACACTGATGCTACCAATCAACCATTGCTTGATTATTAAAGGTAATGTTGATGCCTTCCTCATTTTTATTAGATTTTTAAATGTCAGGTTTTTCACAGATTTGTTGTGAGCAGTTTCTTGTACAAACTTTTTTTCTTCTTCCAGAAGTTCCACCAGAACCTCCAGTAGTAGTAAATATTAGACAAAGATTTTTTTAAACTATAGTTTTTATTTTTATTAGCAATTTTACTGGGCATGTGTGTTTGTTTGCTTGGTTTTTAATAGGCAGAGCATGGAATATCAACTTTGTTTCTACAAACAAATTTAATTATTCACAAACACCTCTAATTTAGTCCTTCTTTCCCCCTTTTAGTCTTATTTCTTGGAGGGTCGAGTGGTCATGGGACCTCACCTGGATTTCACAACTGACTTTGAATCTGGTCTGAAACTGAAGTATGCTGAAGTTGCCTTTTGCACTCTGGAATTTAAGGTAATGTCTACAATAAATATTGTAACTGAGGGCTTGTTGTAACTGGGGGGGGGGGTGTTAAACAAGGAATGTATAGGAGCACAAGTCATGACTCCCCTTGTCCCCTTGTTATAAAGGGCCGTGTTGCAGACACAAATTGTTTGTCTGTGCTGGAGACCAGAGGGGAAGCTGTCTTTAAAAGGATGGGGCTCTTATATCATATGTGAAGTTACCTATTCAGGTGAGTGGATTACATGCAAGTCATTGCAAATGCATAAATAGTGGGAAATTTTTACTGGGCAGCACAAATTAAGTGAAACTCAAAAAACGTTGAAAAATATTTGGAATATTTGCAAAAAACTTGATTGAAATGAATACAACACAAGTGCTGTATCACTTCAATCAAGTTTTTTTTTGCAAAATTTTCCTAATATTTAAATCATAAAAAATTAGCTTGATGCAAGAAACATCCTGCTAGTATTCAAGAGCAAGTACTGTGATGCATGTGTTAACTTTGCAATAAGTGTGAACCCAGCATTAGATTATAGTCTGTAAACAGAAGATGTAAATCAAATCAACTGTTTTAAAATGCTCTGCCTAGGTCATTAAAACCACTATTTGTTGTTGGACTGTTCTTGATTGTGTGTTTGTGATGGAAATGTTTTTCAGATGTTTTTGTTTAAATGATTGCAGTTTGACTGAGCTACAGTATTGTCAGCATGTTCAAACTGAGCTAACAGTAATTTTGCTCTGTAGTGCAGCAGTAGTGTCCCAGTAGTGTTGTATGAAGCTAACTGTTTGTCTGCCCTTTTGCTTATAGGTGCTTTTTGGGCACCAGTTTGGAGATGGGAGACAGACGAAGTCAAAGAAGCAGAGAAGACACATCAACCAGCAAGTGTGTAAAATTGTCAGGAAAATGATTGACCTTGAATAGACGACTGCCTAATTTAGCAAGAAGTTTTGTCTCTCTCTCTCATGTGTGTGTGTATATATATATATATATATATATATATATATATATATATATATATATATATATATATATATATATATATATATATATGTATGTATATGTGTATGTGTGTGTGTGTGTGTGTATATATGTGTATATATATATATATATATATATATATATATATATACATATATATATATATATATACATATATATATAATGAGAGACAGAGAGAGCGCACTCTGAAGCACTGCTTTTTATATGTATGCTACATATGATGTCAGATTTTGTTATGAATATGTTCTTATAGTATTTTTTGAGGCTTCACCTTCACCTTTTGAAAGTTTTCTGAAATGTTTACACAGATGTCATTAAGCTGTTAAATAAATCTGTAAAATGTATGTGTGTTTGTTTTTTTTGATTTTAGAGTCTTCTCAGATCACCCAAAAATGAAGATTCGGTCGTCATTTACGCATCCTCAGGTTGTTTGGACACAAAGAGAATTATTTGATATTTTTATTCCTGTGTTTAACAAAAAAACATTTTTAACAGAGCTGGAACAACCTGAGGGTGAGTAAATCAAGATAGAATTTTCATTTTTGTGTGACCTAAAATTGCTTTGAAATTTTACAGCACCAAACTGTTAAATTACAGTAATCCGAGATATAATTGTAACTTTACAGTTAAATCAGGTATTTAAACTGCAACCTACTGCTAAATCACAGTAATTGTTTTGCAAATTCACAGTAAAATATAGTTAATTCTACAAGATAATACTGTGAAATCACAGTAATGGACTTTATTATCTACTGTAAAGTTACAATATATGGTTGTAATTTCACAATAATTTAATGTGACAAAACCACAGTAAATTACTGTGAACTACCTCACAATAATTTACTGTGAATTTACATACAGTAATTTACTGTGAAAGTAATGCAATTATTAGCCAGTAATTTACTGTGAATTTAAGGTCAAATTTTTTACAGTGTGCATTTTGATTTAGGTGGAAAGAATGCTGCAGGAATGTTTTGCTAACCTTACAAAAATGTTCAGGCAACATTAAGCAAACTAAGCACTGTGGCCTCACAGCAAAAGGTCGCTGGTTTGAGTCTCGGCTGGGTCAGTTGGTGTTTCTGTGTGGAGTTTGCATGTTCTCCCCGTGTTGGTGTGGGTTTCCTCCGGGTGCTCCGGTTTCCCCCACAGTCCAAACACATGCGCTATAGGGGAACTGATCAACTACACTGGCCGTAGTGTATGAGTGTGTGTAAATGAGTGTGTATGGGTGTTTCCCAGTGGTGGGTTGCGGCTGGAATTAATTGATTAAATAAATCTAATGAGAATTAAAGAGAAAGGCAACCTCAAGTGAAGAATATGTGTGTCATCAGAGTTTTTAATAGGGTCAATTGAGTTTTTTATGAGATGGTATTGAATGTATTTGTGTTTATTTTGTGGTATATGTGATGTGAATGCTGATGCTGATACATTTGCACTTGTGGACAATAAACAAAGTCGAATAAAGTCGATGAAGGTTTGCAACATGTCAGTGCTGTGTAAATAATGACAAAATGTGTATGTTTTGTGGATGAACCCTTTCACTCTGGTTTGGAGTAAATTTGCTACTTTGGTTTATTAAAATTCAGCTCTAATAACGTCGTGATAACTGAATGTTCAATATTAATGAAGAATATTTTTGTTTGTGTGGTGCGAGGAGGAAAATATCGCTAAAGTGTTCGTGGCTGCAGTGCTCGTCACTTCCGGCCCGTGTGCTGCTCAGCGGAGTATCGTCACGTCCGCTGGTCTGGAGCTCAGAGAAGATGGCGGCTGTTGTCGTGAGCGCTGACGGAGGAGTGTCTCCGGTGGATTCGGGCTCGGTGTCTCCGCGTCTGCCTTCGCCGTCGCCAGTACCGGAGCAGCAGCAGCAGAACAACCCGCTGCTCGGGCTGCCGATCGTCGCCATCGACACCATCCTCAACTTCCTGACCTATGACGAGATCAGCCTGCTGAGACTGGTGAGGAGAAAACAACAATGAGCGGGACTGCACTGACACACACACACACACACACACACACACACACACACACACACACACACACACACAAACACGCACACAAACACGCACACACACACTACAGCATAGCACAACACACATTCTGCACTGAGATGCATTATACTTTCTCACACACACTGGGCTGACACACTACAGCATAGAACAACACAACACTCACACCACATACACAACACACTCACACTACACTGACACACACTCACATACAGTACAGCACAACACACTCTTAATGCACTTACACACACTATATAACACACTGCACTACCACACACACACACACACAGTACACCAAGACACAAACTGCACTGTCTCTATTTTCTACTACAAGTACCACACACACACACTACACTCACACACTCTTTCTTTCACTGCACTCACACACACAGAGACATTAATTTACCAAGACGCTCAACCATACACTCTCACAACACACACACTTAATTACTACATAGACTCACACACTACACTACACACACACACACACACACAGACACACACTTGGTCTCTCTCATTGCACTGACACACACACTCATAATCTCTCACTTCAAACACACAGTCATTTACCACACACTTATTTAAAAGCTGTTGTGTGTTATATTAGTGTAACCTTGTTGATTCAATCTATTTAGGCTTTATTTCTACTTAAATGTGTTTTGTTTTGCTGTTTTCCGAACTGTTGTGTGTTTACACATCATGTGATATTATTTCAGCTTATACAACAGAACAATGAGGTTACCTGCCGAAGATATCTGACAATTATTAACCAGAATATTCTGGATTTGTTCTTCTCATGTTGTCTTTTGTCAGCAAAAATGTTAAAGATTCACGAGCTGATCTCTGAGGATTAGTGATGCACTAAAGACTGCAGAGACACTGTGTTTGAAACTAGGGCTGGGCCATATTGCAAATAAAAAATGATCACGATATCATGTTTAATATCATTAGATATCGATAATTGTTGAACATTTTTAACAATACAATTAGGAATATTAAAAAAAAAAATATTAACCCTTTTATTTAATTTACCAACATTACCCAGGCGAATAGTTTTAATAGTCTAAAACAAAAATATTTGAATCTTTTATATTTTTTGATCTGAATATTTGAACGAGTCTCATGCTCTCCACTTCTCCATGAGCACCACAGTAGCTGCTCAGGATACGGCCTGGTCCAGGATTATGGGAACCTTGGGATCATCTCGTCATTAATCTTGGATCACATCAGTGGCACTGCATAATCTGAGGGCCTCAGGATGAGTATCCCTGGGTGGAAATAGAGAATAAAGAGAATAATTAGCGTAGCTTCTGTTCATAGTGTATATAAACGAGATGCAGAAACCTGTGTGGAGCACATTCCTGTATCATACCGCTATGTGATATATATTAAATGTATGATTTATTAAAAACATAGGTTTTAATCTATCCATATAAACAGGATTAGATCGGGTCAATTTAAGCAAAGATACTTATCTATGTACCAAATGCTAACATTTTCTTACAGTTGTAGTTATATACACTTGGGAAAATAGTTAATATATTTTTAACTCTATATGTACATAAAAAGTAAAAAAAAATATATATATATATAAATCAAATTTCTGCAATCTGCATTTGTTAATTATGCGTTTATTTTTAAATAAATGCAGTTTTCTATTTCCCCATTGTTGTCTAATGTGATTGTGTGTGTGTCTGTCTGTGCGTGTGTGTTCTCTGCAGGTGTGTAAGCGCATGGACATGATCTGTCAGCGAATGCTCAATCAAGGCTTCCTGAAGGTGGAGCGTTACCACAGTCTGTGCCAGAAACAGGTCAAAGCACAGCTGCCCAGGTGAGAACCAGAAAGCCTCAACCAGCAGTACACCTGTTAAAGGGACAGTTCACACACAAAGAAAAATACTCGACTTCTGTTTAGTTTGAAACACTAGCCTAGAGCGCCATCTGCTGTTATAATCTAGCCTAGAGCGCCATCTGCTGTTATAATCTAGCCTAGAGCGCCATCTGCTGTTATAATCTAGCCTAGAGCGTCATCTGCTGTTATAAACTAGCCTAAAGTGCCATCTGCTGTTGTAAACTAGCCTAGAGCGCCGTCTGCTGTTAAACACGAGCCTAGAGCGCCGTCTGCCGTTGTAAACTAGCCTAGAGTGCCGTCAGCTGTTATAAACTAGCCTAGAGCATCATCTGCTGTTATAAACTAGCCTAGAGCGCCGTCTGCTGTTATAAACTAGCCTAGAGTGCCGTCTGCTGTTATAAACTAGCCTAGTGGCCATCTGCTTTTATAAACTAGCCTAGAGCATCATCTGCTGTTATAAACTAGCCTAGAGCGCCATCTGCTGTTATAAACTAGCCTAGAGCGCCATCTGCTGTTATAAACTAGCCTAGAGCACCGTCTGCTGTTATAAACTAGCCTAGAGCGCCATCTGCTGTTATAAACTAGCCTAGAGCGCCATCTGCTGTTATAAACTAGCCTAGAGCACCATATCTGTTATAAACTAGCCTAGAGCGCCATCTGCTGGTATAAACTAGCCTAGAGCACCGTCTGCTGTTATAAACTAGCCTAGAGCGCCATCTGCTGTTATAAACTAGCCTAGAGCGCCATCTGCTGTTATAAACTAGCCTAGAGCACCGTCTGCTGTTATAAACTAGCCTAGAGCGCCATCTGCTGTTATAAACTACCCTAGAGCGCCATCTGCTGTTATAAACTAGCCTAGAGCACCATATCTGTTATAAACTAGCCTAGAGCGCCATCTGCTGGTATAAACTAGCCTAGAGCACCGTCTGCTGTTATAAACTAGCCTAGAGCGCCATCTGCTGTTATAAACTAGCCTAGAGCATCATCTGCTGTTATAAACTAGCCTAGAGCGCGGCTGCTGTTAAACACTTGCCTAGAGCGCATTTTATATTTTCTATATCAAAGCAGAATAGGTTTCTGATAATGGTTTGTCTCTCAGGAGGGAGTCGGAGCGCAGGAATCACTCGCTGGCGCGTCACGCAGATATTTTAGCGGCGGTGGAGACACGTCTGTCGCTGCTCAACATGACCTTCATGAAATACGTGGACTCAAACCTCTGCTGCTTTATTCCTGGAAAGGTCTGTTCACTAACCCTCAACGTTTGTGTTCTGCTCTGTGTAGTTTGATCATGACTAAAGCCTCAGCAGAAGCTGGTCAAACATCTACATTTAAAGGGCACCTATTATGCAGAAATCACTTTTATGTGAGGTTTAACCCCAGTTGAGTATCCCCAGCCTTAACATGAATTTATTCTGTTTGTTATAGTCAAACTTGATGCAGAAGCACTTTGATTGACATTCCGCTCCTTGTACATGTAAACAGAGGGGAAAGCCCCGCCCACTAGTGCCCATCTCTCCCTCATTAGCATAGGATGTTAGTTTTGTTTTTGAATCTGCCTCTATGGGGACACACAGCTGTCTGTAGCTCCACCCTCTTCTGAAAGGAGCTCAACCTCATTTGCATTTAAAGCGACAGTCACCGAAATGCCACAATTAGCATCAAAGCCTCAGAGGGTCAGTTGTGTATGATTCAGGAGGTGGAGATTGTCTTTAAGTTTAGATTTTTGCTCTAGAAAAAAGACAAAACCTCTTTCTTGCAGTGCTCTTATTGATATGAAGTAAATAGCAATTTTGATGCACATAAAATGCTGCAAATGCATGGCATATTTTGAGAAAGGCCTCTGCTGTTCATTTCTGAGCTGCACTAATGATGAAAAGCGAGCTGATTCAGCCGAGACTGAAGGGCATTAGCTGCAGTCAGTGATTAATGAAGCAGAATAACCAGCAGGAGTTAATGAGCTTGCTAATAATCAGGTTTGTGTGTCTGAAGCAGCTTTTCTATCTGACGTGAAGCACAATGAATGCAGAATCGATTTATAACAGCTCACATTGAGATTTATCCCTCATAACACATTCAGCTCTGTTCGACCTGGAAGAGGCGTATAAAAATGTCTAAAACAATTGCACACTTTTTAATAAAGAACCTTAGATTATTCATATCATAATAATGCCTGTGGGGAAAGTGAAATAAACTAGTTAAATAGCACATTATATTTCTGACCGATTGTCAGATTATTTTGCTTGTTTTAAGGAAAAACTCACTTCATTTTTCACTTGTTATTGCTGAAAATAAGACTATATTGTTTACTTGTCTAGGCAATGCTTCATGATTTAAGAGTTTGTAGATATTTGGACACGAAACAAGACAAACCTTTATGAAAAGCATTTCCTGCAGTGCTCTTATTGATGTGAAAGTATTGAAATATCTAAAAACAACTGCACACATTTTAGTAAAGAACTTAAAAAGACCCTTAAAATGCACTGTTTATTTTTTATTTTTATATATATATTTTTACAGCAATTTTTAATAGACATTACTATTGAAACTTATTTGCTTTTCAGCAAATTTTTGGAGCACCTTTAAAATCTGTTTTTCCCTATGTCAGACACATCTAAATAATTTATGGACGCCCGCTGACACATTACTACAGTTCTCGTCTGAAACTGAACGTTTATGAACGAGGATTGCATTTATTTTGTTTGCTTGTAGTTTATTTTAAGATATTTATTCTCTTATTTTTTAATATATGTAGATTTCATAAAGGATCAAGTTTCATAATCAAAGCAGTTTAATTAAATTCAGTTTGTATCAATGAGTTTAATTCCAGTAATAATCAGATAGTGTGCTAGTCAGTTATATATAAAGACACAATTATATAATGTTTCGTCAATATTTAAAAGTATTCAAGTTTAGTGTTTGTGTTTTTGCATCATAGACTTTGATCATTACATTGTCTTATTGAAAATGGCAACAGGTTTGTCAGTAGCATCAATAAACAAACTTAATACAAACACATCACAGAAAAGTAAAACTCCCAACAAGCCTCACAATACATTTCATACATAATAAATCTCAAAATAAAGGATAAGAAACTTGCAAACTTTAAATTGTAAAGACAAGAACAAAATTGAATTTGTATCTATTAGAGGAACATCTATTGTTTCTTTTAAACAATTATGCATATACAGAGTGTGGGTGTGTTATGAAGGCTAAGAATTATGCATTAGAATTGAGCAGGGTATCTGCGGGGTCTTAAAATTCAACATCTAAATTTGAGGCCCTAAAAGTCTTAAATTGACTGAACTATTGTCTTGTAGGTCTTAAATCTTTTATAACAGGACTTGTAAAGCCATGTAAAGCTACCCAATCAGGCCAACACCCATCCAATCACTATCATTCCATCTCAATAAGTTTTAAGAAATGTTTATTTATTAACTCTATTTACCTGTATGCTTTATTATCTTCCTTACAATAACATTGGTTTTAATGTTTTATCTGGGCCATTAATAAAATCCTTAACATTAAACTTTGTGTAAGTTTGAAATGTCATTCATAAAGGTCTTGATAAAGTCCTAAAACGTCTTGATGTAATCGGCAGAAACCCTGTTGAATCATTTTGTCTCAGATTCTTCAATGATTCTCATTTGACTCATTTTTACTGGCAAAAAAAAGAACAAATCCTCAATTTTCACTACACAGACAGTGAAAATGAGGTGGTGAGACAAATCAAGCTAGTGCAGACTGCCGAGAGCACTGTGTAGGGCTCATCTGAGGGAATGTTCTGGCTCCGTGAGCTCATAAGCGCTGCAGTAATTGCAGTGATCTTGCAGGCTGTGCTGTGGTTTAGCAATCTTTCCTGAGGAAATGCAGAAGCTCAGAGGGATTATGCAAAAGGCTATAAAGCCTGACGGCAGAGAATGCAAATCACTGAAGAGATGCTGTGCTTTCTCCAGAAGCCCTGCTGTACGCCGCAGTGTTCTGACCTGCAGGAATATTCATCAGAAGACTGTCCTCCAGTGTGCGCAATGCATGACAAAGCTAGAGTATCTGTCCAATAACATCACCTTATTGCACAATACATGGACATGACCTCACTGATTTGCCAATCATGTTGAAATAGTCATGCAGTTTGGTAATAACCCTAATTTTTTTTTCCCCAAGAAGTTTCTAACCCTGGGAATTGGCCCTCATTTGATTTATTTGAAGTGGTCATGAATATTAATGAGCTCAGCTCTGATCGTCCGCAACTTTTGTCACAATAGTTGTTGTTACCATTGCAACTATGGAATTAGCACAACACATCAATGATTATAGTTGTTGTGTTACCATAGCGACTGTAGAATCATCACAATTACTATAGTTGTGTTGCCATAGCAACTGTAGAGTCACCACAACACATCAGTTACTTTAGTTGTTGTTTCCATGGCAACTGTAGAATCACCACAACACATCAATTACTATACTGGTTGTGTTACCATAGCAACTGTAGAATCATCACAACAGATCAATTACTGTAGTTGTTGTGAAAATAAAAACCGTACTCCTATAATATTATAGTAGAAAATTGTGGCAGTTTTAAAACTTTGACTTTCTGAACCGCCGTATACCTTGAACATGGTTATTATGCCATGACTAGTTGACTCTTGAAGATGTTCTGTATATTTGTTAGTGATTGATTTGACGTGCACACGTCTTTAAACCACTGTAGTGTGTGTTCATGTGTGTGTGTAGTTGTCTGCGAGTGTTTGACAGTGTTGTGGTGTCCTGTAGGTGATCGATGAGATTTACCGTGTTTTGCGGTACGTCAACTCCACGCGTGCTCCTCAGAGAGCCCATGAGGTGCTGCAGGAGCTGCGGGACATCTCCTCCATGGCCATGGAGTATTTCGATGAGAAGATCGTCCCCATCCTGAAGAAGAGGCTTCCGGGCGCTGATCTCTCCGGACGCCTCATTGGATCCGCTCCGGGTACGACTGCTATTAAACTTTAATGTTATTCTGCTACTCAGCTAACATGAAAACAACTATCATATTTCCTGCTTCCTCCAAACACCCACCTTCAGTGTGTTCTGATTGATCAGTGTTGTGATTGGCAGATCGACTCCACGTCACCAGTATATGCCCCCCTATAGGGGTGTCATCCCATGCCTTGTTGCATCACAGGTACATGCATATATTAAACCTCCCTCTCTCCCTCTCCCAGTGGCCGGTCCGTCCACCTCTCTGACCACCATGTCTCTGCTGGCCAAGAACACGCCGTCGCGCTCGGAGATGACGAAGCTGCAGCAGCAGGTGAAGGTGAACGGCGCCTCCATGACGGCTCTGCGGCGAGAGATGCAGGAGGTGCGTCTGAAGCAGCTGGAGCAGCAGAAGCAGCTGCAGGACCAGGAGCAGAAGCTGCAGGAGCAGTCGCAGGTCATCGGGGAGCAGAACGCGCGGCTGGCCGAGCTGGAGCACAAACTGCGGGATCTGATGGACAGAGCGGTGGGCGCCGGAGATCCAGACGCCGCTGCAGCCTCCAGCCAGAGTTTGTGTGTGAAGCGCCGCAGCTGCTCCGAGCTCCCGCGACACTCCAAACGCCTGCGCAGCAAGAAGTAGACCCGGATGGATGCAGAGGTGTTTTTATTTCTGAACGTTACGTTCACTGCGCACAAACAAATGCTTTTCTTAGTTGAGAGAATCCGTCTTGTTTCTTGTCTGAATATCTGATGTTCTTAAATCAAGAAGCATTTTCTAGCCAGTAATATAGTGTTGCAGGGTCAAAATAAGCAGGTTTACACGCAGAATAACCGGCCACTGAGGGGAGCAGAGTCATGTTTTCATGAAAAACTCTCTTTATTTTGACCTATTATGTCTGAAAACAACACCATATCTTGTGCTTGTCTATAAAGTGCTTCTTGATTTATGTATTTTCTAACATTTGCACTAGAAGCAAGACAAAAACTGAGTAAGAAAAGCATTTTTGCAGTGTTTTGCTTCCTGAAAGAGGGTTAGTTCATGCAGAAATGAACGTTCTGCTATTATTTACTCACCCTTTACTTTTTAAAAGTCTTTATTAGCTTCTTTCTTCGATATGTCTTACTTTTTGATCAACAGAAGAAAGAAACTCGAAGGTTTGGACACACTTGAGGGAGAGTACATTAGCATTCTTTGACAGAATATCTCTTTAACGAGGGTTCGTTCATGCAGAAATTGACGCTGATTTCATTTACTTACTCTTGTTTTGAGTTTCTTTGTTCTGTTGGACACAAAAGAAGATATTTTGAATAATGATGGAAAAGCGGTCACCATTGTCTTCCATAGTGTTAGTTTCTTCTACTCTGGAAATGAATGGTTACAGGTTTCATAGTATTTATTTTTTTCTACTATGGATTTCAGTGGAATATAGATATTTATCTATCAAATACAAATAGACTATTTATATTCAAAATAGATATTTTGAAAAATGTTGGAAATCCTAAATGCATTGACTTCCATAGCATAAAAAACTTACTTTGGAAGTCAATGGTTACCGGTTTTCAACATACTTCAAAATGTCTTTTGCATTCAAGAGACCAAACTGATCGTTTTTAAGCGAGATGCTAACGGTCTAATCTGATTCAATGATCTATGCTAAGCTAAGCTAAAAGTGCTTCAGTCAGACTCAGAGATCGACTGAATAGATTTAGAAATGGTAAATTATTAAATCAGAATATTTCTCATTTAACATGAAGGTTTGTAAGGACACAAGGGTGAATAATTAATGGCAGGATTCTCATTTTGAATTGAATGATCGCTGTAAATCTATATCATTCGTTTTCACGTTAAGATGACGCGAGTGTCACGCGGAGATGCGAAACTGAGAGCGAGAGAAAGGAATCTGCTCATATCCCACACACTAAACACACACTGCAGAAAAACTGGCTTTTATTAACTGAGTTTGTCTCGTTTCTCGTCCAAATATCTGAAAACTCTGAAATCAAGAAGCACTTTCTAGACAAGCACAAGATATAGTGTTGTTTTCAGAAATAATGAGTCAAAATGAAGAGAGTTTCTCCTTAAAACAAGCAGAATAAACTAGTTTCCACTATGAAATATTATTACTTTTTTTTTTTTTTTTGGAAAACTCAATTTTCTTTTATTATTTCTGAAAACATTTAGAACATTAGACATTGTTTTTTCCTTAAAACAAACAAAATAATCAAGATTTCACTTTAAAATAACATTATTTCTCTTACCACATTGGTAAAAAAACTCACCTAATTTTCACTTATTTCTAAAAACAAAGATATTTTTGGCTCATCTATGAAGTGCTTCTAGATTTAAGAAATAATTAAATTATCTACCAATGCTGTAATGAAAAATAACTATATTTTCACTTTAAAATAGCATCATTTTTCTTACCCCACTGACAAAAAACATATTAATTTTAATGTATTATTTTAAAAACAGAATTATTTTTGCTTCTCTATACAATGCTTCTAGATTTAAGACTTTAAGACAGATTTTTATGAATAAAGTGAGTTTTTTCTCCAAATAAATAACAATTTTTCTTACCACATTGCCAGATTATTAAACCCGTTTTAAAGTAAGTTAGTTATCACATTATTTCCAAAAACAACAGTTATTAAGTTGTCTAGAAAAACGCTTCTTGATTTAACAATTAAATTAGTTTTTCCTTAAAATAGGGACAACATTTTTTCTTTAGTTTGTTTCTTGAACATTATTTCTTACCACATTTTTAAGCTTGTTTTAAAGAAAAACTCACTTAATTATCAAATAATATTTCCAAAAACAAAACAACATTTAGTTCTTGTCTGTAAAGTGCTTCTAGATTTAAGAATTTTTACAGAATTAAGAGTTTTACATTAAAACAAGCTAAATAATCTGAAAAACGGGTAATTGTGCATCACATTTGGCAGATTATTCAACTTGTTTTGATTATTAAACTTGTTTACTGAAAACTCCCCTAATTATCACATATTATTTAAAAAAAAAGACAATATTCTGTAAAATATTTCTAGATTTAGGATCTTTTACAGAATTAAATTAGTTTTACTTTAAAATAATCTAGTTTTTCATTAAAATACATTTTTTTCTTACCACATTTTGCAGATTTTTCAGCTTGTTTTAAAGAAAACCCACTTCATTATCACAGTTTATTTCCAAAAACAAAACAGGTTCTTGCACTTGTTTAAAAAATGCTTCTCGATTTAAGAATTAGGCGAGTTTTTCCTGAAAATAAGATTTTTAAACTTGAAATTAAATTGTGCAATTAAATTGAACTTGTAAACTCAATTATTACATATTATTTCTTTAAAAAAAGACAATATTTTGTAAAATGCTTCTAGATTTAAGAATTTGTTTAGAACTAAGTGGGTTTTACCTTTAAACAAGTTAAATAATTAAGTTTTTGCTTTAAAATAACATTTTCTTACCACATTTGCCAGATTTTTCAAGTTTGTTTTACTGACAAACCCCTGTAATTATTACACAATATTTCCAAAAACAACAAAATTTTTGTTGATGTCTAAAAAGTGCTTCTAGATTTAAGAATTTCTACAGAATTAAGTGAGTTTTACATGAAAATGAGCAAAATAATCAGAAAAAAGGGGGATTTCGTACTACATTAGGCAGATTATTAAACTTGTTTTACTGAAAAACTCCACTATCATGCATTATTTCTGAAAACAGACACATATTTGTCTAAATAAATGCTTCTTGATTTAAGAACTTTTAGATATTTGCTCTAGAAACAAGACAAACTCTCATTAATAGCAGCACTGTTTTGCAGTGCACGACTTCTTCTGTTTCTGAAGGTTTGAGCAGCGTTTGTCTTTAATGTTTAGCCGACCTTCATCCCAACCAGCTCTCGATTGACCCAACGGAAACTCAATCGACCGCGAGGACGGAGCGGCGTAAACCCGAAGGCGAAGTTTTACCCGTAATTATCAGTTTCCAAACAAAAGACTGGGATCCGCTTCTGGAGCCGTTCCATGCCCGACTACTAACTGATGTTGTTCTATATAAATGGTGAATATCAAATATCCGTATGTTAAGAGTCAAATCCTTCATCTGAGACGTGCCTGGACGGGGTTGCAGACGTGTAGCATTCATTCATTCATTCATTCGTTTCTTCTTCTTCATTATTCTATGGTTTGTCCATCGCTGAGGATCGTGTCTTGTAGATGTCGGTTCCATGTTGTACCTGCCGCTGTATGAAGGTGTATAATTTACTGCAAATAGATCTGTGTCAGTGCAATAAACATGTGGAAAGCCTTGTTACTAACGTATAGTCAGTGTTTGGGGTTTGTCAGTGCATGGGCTGCTAAAAATGCTTCGTTTTGGTTCGCTTTTGAGACAAATATCTACACATCTCTTAAATTAAGATGCATATTAATGACAAGTGCACAGTATAGTGTTGTTTTCAGAAATATTGAGTCAAAATGAAGAGAGATTTTCATTAAAACAAGCTAAATAATCTGACAATGAGGGATGAGAAATAATCAAGTTTTTAATTGTGACGTAATATTACCTCGCTCAGCTCATTGGCAGGTTGTTGAGCTTGTTTTAATGTAAATCTCACTTAATTTTGTTTTTTTATTTCTGAAAACAACAATGTTTAAACTTAGAAAAAAAGCTTCCTGATTTAAAAATGTTTTGATATATTTATATTTATGCTTGATTAATTTTTGGTAAAGTTGTTAATAATTTTAAGTCATGCCAAACATCGGATCATTAGTGTAAAGAAATTTAGATACTGCATATTCCATTAGGCAAGTCATTGAACAACAGTTATAATATTGACCACAGCAGTGTTTACATCTCTCCTCGAGCCAAACTAAAAGAATAAGCCAAGGAGAAAAACACCACAATAAATAGTGTGAAAAGTGAAAGTAAAATGACTCGCTCTGTTCAGTGTTGATGGAAAAGAATGTCAAATACTTATAAACTATTATAATGCTTTAATAATTTTTCTTTTAACTGTAAAGAGCTTCAGCATATTTGAGCTTCGTTTGTATGTGAGTGTTTTAGTCGGGCTCGTCAGTGTTTCTGCCAGGACAGTGTTATTATTACAGGTGTGATTTCTCAGAAAACCCCTACGGGCTCAATAATGAGGAAACTGAAGCTCAGCCTGATTGTTTGAGTTTCCTCCATAACACTGAAAACAGGAAAACTGACAAGCAGAAACCAGAGAAAAGAAGAGAAACGGCAGAAACCAGAGCCGCGTTCACACACTAAACCATTTTCACAACACCACAATAACAGCAGAGCCGAGATCAACAATCAGAAAAAAGATCAGATATAAAGTCAGACACAGAACAGCAGAAACCAGAGCCGCTTTACACTCAACCACTTTTACAAACACCGCAATAAAAGACTGAACACACAATAACAATAGAGATCATATCATAAAGGTGCAAATGATCCAACCTTTTCACACCAAACCTTTTTAAAAACATTAATAAAGGATCAAATGCATGAATGAGAAATAATATCATAAAGTGAGAAATGAGAGCGCCGTAATGAAATAAGGGCTTACAGTCGTGAGATACAAAGATGCATTGAGGAGGAGGAAAAAAAATAATAAAGCCTTTGTCATTCTGGACACTTTAAGCACTGATTTCTGGACATATGCTATGATATACAAGTATATTTGGATTTAATATATATAAAACATGTGCAACGTTTATTTACAAATATTGCAAAAATGCAATTAATTAGTTCAGTGTAATTAATCATATGCACAGTTAGAAATAAGAAAACATCATAATTCATTCATTTTCTTTTCAGCTTAGTCTCTTTAATAACCAGGGGTCTCCACAGTGGAATGAACCGCCAGCTTATCCAGCACATGTGTGTTTCACAGCTGATCCAGCACTGAGAAACGCATCGAAATTATAAATGATAAATTCTAAAGCTTTTACACACAAAAGCATTTTAAAAGCACAGTAATAATGCACAATAAGAAATAAGATCACAGAAAATCAACATGTCTACTTTTATATACAAAATGCTTAATTTAATTAGTTTGATATCACCGGAAATATCATTTAATTAAACTGATTAGAAAACATTTATCGGAATTATAAAAATTTAATGTAATTAAATTGATCAAAATCTAATTAACGGAATTTTAATATATAATTTAATCAAATTGATTAGAATACATTTACCTGAATTACAATAAGTGTTTAATTAAATTGATGATAATCTAGTTATTGGAATTATAATAATTTATTTAATTAAATTGATTGTAATATAATTAAAAGATAAATAATATATAAGCTAATTCAATTAAACTGATTAGAATCCATTTACTGGAATTATAACATATTTTTATTTAAATTAATTGATCATAATCTAATTACTGGACTTAAAATAATTGTATTTAATTTAATTGATAAAAATCTAATAGCTATAATTATAATGTATAGCCTAATTTTATTAAACTTATTAGAATACCTTTACTAAAATGACAATATATATTATAATTTAATTAAACTGGTATTAATCTAAATACTGGACTTAAAACAATTGTATTTAATTAAATCGATACTAATATAATTACCAGATATAGAATATATTGGCTAATTTAATTAAACTGATTAGAAACATTTACTGGAATTCAGCTTAGTCCCTTTATTAATCAGGGGTCGCCACAGCAGAATGAACCACCAACTATTCCAGCATATTGTCTACACAGCGGATGCCCTTCCAGCTGCACCCATACACACTCATACACAAAGCCCAGTGTAGTTGATCAGTTCCCCTATAGCGCATGTGTTTGGACTGTGGGGGAAACCAGAGCACCCGGAGGACACCAACACAGGGAGAACATGCAAACTCCACACAGAAACACCAACTGACCCAGCTGGGACTCGAACCAGCGACCTTCTTGCTAAGTGCTAACCACTGAGCCACCGTGTCGCCCTATTTACTACTTAATTAAATTCAATTGGTAATCATTTAAATATCGGATGTTTAAATATAAGGGGTGGAGCCGGGAAGCCACGCCCTAACTATTTAAACATTTTGGCACATGCTCTGTATATCACACATTCTCTCAGCATCATAAGAAACGATGTCGCCGTGATTAAATGAAGGTTTACAGTTGTGAGATACAGAGACGCATTGAGGAGGAGAACATAAATAAAGCCTTTGTCATTCTGGACAATACAAGCACTGTTCTGAGAACAGATTCACAACACAGTCTCTGTGTTCGCACTGATTTCAGATCAGTTACTTGCAATAGACAAAACTGAATCACATTTGATTCAGCAGCGGTTTTGCCCTGTAATCTGCCTTGATTTCTGTGCAGTTTAAAGCGAGCTGGAGTGTGCTTTCTCTATCTCTCAGAATAAAATATAAAGTCTTTATTTCATCTAAAACACATCTCACTTGGTCATAGATGAGCAGGTCTGGGGAGTAAATCAATATCGGTGACTTCATTATGTTTCCAACATGAGTAACTGTGTCTGATGAAGCTTATTTTAAGAGGATGACAGTTACATCCCAAATATCTTTTAGATTATCAAAGTGATTACTCGTGCATTTTAATCACAATTATTTAATTTAAACATCACTTTGACCATTTTCCTTCAGCTAAGCTTATTCATCAGGGGTCGCCACAGTGGAATGAACCACCAACTATTCCAGCATATAGTTTACACAGCAGATGTCCTTCCAGCCGCAACCCAGTACTGGGAAACACCCATACACTGTCATTCACACACTCACTCATACACTACGGCCAGTGTAGTTGATCAGTTCCCCATAGTGCATGTGTTTGGACTGTGGGGGAAACCGGAGCACCCGGAGGAAACCCACGCCAACACGGGGAGAACATGCAAACTCCACACTGAAACACCAACTGACCCAGCCGGGTCTCAAACCAGTGACCTTCTTGCTGCAACACTGCGCCACTGTGCCACCCAATTGTACACTGACGAGGGCCCCTTGGGCTGTAGGGCCCCTATATGTCTAGAATGGAGGCCTGAGGAGAAAGACGTTTCCCGCATGTTCCCTCAGTGTGCTGTGAAGGCAGATGTCTGTGTAAATACACTGTGTTTGTATTGCTCATGAGTATAGAGATCCACATATCGTTCAGTCATACAGTAGTGAAGGGTCCTCCTGTACACATTTGGTCACTTTAAATCAATCTTTAATGAGATTCAGGAACAACGAGTCCTCTCAGGGAGGGATTGAAACGTGTGCAGCAGCCTATAGAGCAGAGGGGTGTTCAACAAAAAGATCCGGAGGATCATAATGTGTATATGTCTTTACATTAGCATCTACAGCAGCTCAAACACTCTAATGCCTAATGGACAGACGGCTGCTTCTCACTCAGGGCTGCTGGACATGCTAATGAGATGGAGAGATGGGCACTAGTGGGCGGGGCTTTCCCCTCTGATGACACGTACAAAGGAAGAATGTCAATCAAAGTGTTTCTGCATCAAGTCTGATTATAATAAACACAGTTCATTCATGTTCACCACTAGAGGCTGGAGATATCTGTGATTAAACCTCTTATAAAGTGAGTTTTGCATATTCAGTTTCAAGTAGACAGGCTCGCTGACAGACAGTGATACAACCGGTTTCTCTAGGATAAAGCAGATGCCACTATAAAACTGAGCAACAGATTCTCAGAGGCGTCTGCACTGAACACGGAGACTAATGACAGATCAAACGTCAGTCACACTCTGCAGGTCACACATTACACTGAAAATATACCAACGGTTGCACTGACAGCATCAGCACACTTCTTCATTTCCTTTTCTGAGCGATTATTCACTGTATAAACTCTTTTCTCAGATGTTTTTTGTCTTATTTCTACAGCAAATATCTACAAACTCTTACATCAAGAAGCTTTTTCAGGACAAGCAAACAATATAGAGTTGTTTTCAGAAATAAAGAGTCAAAATGAGGTGAGTTTTTCAGCAAAACAAGCAGAATAATCTACTTTCCACTTTGAAGTAAGATCATTCTGCTTGTTTTACTGTAAAACTCTCTTTATTTTGGCTCATTATCAGCACTATATCATTTGCTTGTCCTGAAAATGATTCTTGATGTAAGAGTTTGTAGGCATTTACACCAGAAACAAGACACACTCTCAGTAAGTAAAGCACTTTTGCAGTGTGTCTTTGATTTCGAGCATGTCTCTGTGGCTTTTACAGGTCTAATCAACCGGTTAGTCCTGTCAGCTCAAACCTCAACACACACACACCATAAACACACACCTTCTACACATTAAACAATAATAGCGCTGAACATTATAGGCATTGCAGCGATTTCATAAAGAGCACAGCGAGATAAAAACCTCACAGCATGTGTGTGTGATCGAGCTTATTCTCTCACCAGAGAGCAGACGCTGACTTTAATAAACAACACTAATATTTGCTATTTGCTTTGGTGGATCAATTGATCGAAATTACCCAGATATGGCAACTAATGCAAAATTACACACAGTTAAAAGCAGAAGTTTCCATACACTGCATAAAGAGGCACATCACCATTTAAATAAGGTCAGATGTTAATGTGATGAAACTTTTCCTCTTTTAGGTAAGTCAGGATGATCACTTGTGTTTCTGTTCTGCTTAATAGCAGAATAATAAGAGAGATTTGTTTTGAGAAACTGTTATAACTCTTCTTGGAAGTCAAGTTTACACTCAATACGATTATTCTGCCTCTGAAAAGCTCAGATGATGATGTCAGGGTTTTGGAAGTTTCTGATTGGCTGATTGCCAACATTTGAGTTAATGTGAGGCACAACTGTAGAATAGTATTGAAGGAAAAGCTCAAACACACTGCTTCCCTGTGTGACAACATGGGAAAATCAACAACAAAGCCAGATTACCATTAGCTGAATGACACTGGGGAAAGACTGATGTGTGGAGACATGTCCTGTGCTCTGATGGAGCTGAGATTGAACTGTTTGGCCATAATGAGCAGTGTTACATTTGGAGGACAAAGGGGAAAGCGCACAAGTCTAGAACACCATCCCAACTGTGCAGTATGGGGGCGGCAGCGTCATGTTGTGGGGCTGTTTTGCTGCAGGAGGGACTGGTCCACTTCACAGCATAGATGGCATCATGAAGACAGAACATCATGGAGAAATACTGAAGCAACATCTCAACACATCAGACAGGACATTACAACTGGGCCACAAATGGCTCTTCCAAACAGACCATGACCCTAAACATACTGCCAAATGAGTTCAAATGTGCATTAAGGACAACAGAGTGAATGTTTTAGAGTGGCCATCACAAAGCCCTGAGCTCAATCCTATAGAGAATGTGTGGGCAGAGTTGAAAAAGCTTGTGCGAGCAAGACAGCCTACAAATCTGACTCAGTTACAGCAATTCTGCAGGAGGAACGGGCCAAAACTCCTGCAAACTATTGTGAGAAGCTTGTGGAAGGAGACCCAAAACATCTGACCAAAGTTATACAGTTTAAAAGCAAAGCTAAAAAATACCAAGGAAATGTGTGTACACTATTGACTGTCTAGAAATTAAGAAACAATTCTCAAAATAATCTCTCATTATTCTGGCAATTAGCAAATGTAAATCATTTAGATAATCCTAGCAGACCTAAAATAGTGAACATTTAGTGATTTACCATCAGACACTTTCAAAATTGTTGTTTCTTTTTTTTTTTTTAGAGTTTATATAAACTTCTGCTTTCAGCTGTATATGGCATACCAGTTCATTTTGGATTTCACAAATAGAAATTACTGTATGTCATATATGCAACATTTATTTAGAAATAATCCAAAAAGAGTCACTTTCATATTAATTTCAACCATTGGATTTACAAATACGTATGTTTAGATATGTGCTATATTAAAAAGTATGTCTAATGTCTAAAAATCCTTAAATCTAGAAGCATTTATTAGACAAGCAAAACACATCGTCTTGTTTTTTTTTTGTTTTTGTTTTTTTTAGAGATAATGAGTTTAAATTAAGTGAGTTTTCCCTAAAATAATCTGCCAATGAGGTAAACAAAATAATCTAATGTCAATGTAAAACCTAGAGTATTCCTCTTCCCCATTGGCAGATTATTTAGCTTGTTTTAAGGAGAAACTCTTCATTATTTATTTCTTAAGGCAAGACTGTATATTTTGCTTGTAAGGCTTCTTGATTTAAAAATGTTTAGATGTTTGGACTAGAAACAGGACAGAAAGCATTGTTTGTGATGTGCTGCTGGATGTAATCACACACTCAAATGCAGTGTTGAATGGTTGAATGTGTCATTTGCAGGGGTATTGTGCTCATAATGAGATGTTGAGTATAAAATCAATATGATTATACACACACCAAACTGTTTAAACCAATCATTAAAGACAAAACCTCATCATCTGTGTGTATGCCTGCAGAAAATGGTTCTCTTGCTTAACATTTTGTCTTGTTTCAATATCTAAACAGTAAAGCTTGCTTGTTTTTGACTCACTATTTCTGAAAACTAAACTATATTTTTGCTTGTATTTATAATATATTTGCCATTTTATCAGTTTGCAAAAAACGTTTAGCTCTTTAAAAGAAAAAGAAAAAAGACCTATTATTATTTGTTTTTATTTTTATTTTACTTGTTTCTTTTATTATTGTTTATGTAAAGCACTTTGAATTGCCATTGTGTATGAAATGTGCTATATAAATAAACTTGCCTTGCCTTGCCTTGCCTAAATGATCAAATGCGCATAAAATATGGCAAACAAATAAGACTTATTACCTGATAATTTACTTATTTAACTTAATACCTGATAGATACTGAGAGAAAGACACTTAATGACTGTATATGCTGATGAGTGCTACTTACCCCTCACATCATGTTTTTTTATTGTAAAATGATATATGTTGTTCTTTAAATAAAATTAATAAAATAAAAATCAAATCTGATGTCTTAGTGATAAGCACTGTGGCCTTACAGCAAGAAGGTCTCTGGTTTGAGTCCCGGCTGGGTCAGTTGTTGTTTCTGTGTGGAGTTTGCATGTTCTCCCCGTGTTGGTGTGGGTTTCCTCTGGGTGCTCCGGTTTCCCCCACAGTCAAAACACATGCGCTATAGGGGAACTGATCAACTACACTGGCCGTGGTGTATGAGTGTTTGTGGAGGTTTCCCAGTACTGGGTTGCAGCTGGAAGGACATATGCTGTTTAAAACATATGCTGGAATAGTTGGTGGTTCATTCCGCTGTGGCGACCCCAGTCATATAAGGGACTAAGCTAAAGGAAATTAAATGAATGAATAACTTATTACCTCATTATTTACTTACATGTTGAGCTTAATACCTGATAGATAAGTTACCATATACTGAGAGAAAGAAACTTGAGGACTGTAGATGCTGATGAGTGCTGCTACTTACCCCCTGACATGTTTGTTTTATTGTAAAATGTTATATGCTGTTCTTTAACAAATAAAATTAAATTAAATTAACTCATTAAAATGCGCTGCTGACTGGATAACGGAGCTGCTCTAATTAACTATTCAAAGCTGGCGTTTGCTCATAGGAAGAGGACAGTGACGTCACACTTCAGTCTCCGCCCGCCGTTCGTCACTCTGCGTAGTTCACGTACAGTCGGAAGGTCTTCTGGAAGGAAGGAGGCTCAATGAGGATGATGAGGGACGGTCGCAGACATTAGATCCGCTTAAGGAAACCGATCATTTCCTGACTAACACATCTAGAGAAAACCCCCCGCAAAATAATCGCTAGATCAGCGCCAAAATGGGGAACCGCGTGGCGCGCGAGGATTTCGAGTGGGTTTACACGGACCAGCCGCACGCCGACCGGAGGAAAGAGATTCTGGGTGAGTTTCTTCATCTGTTCTGAAATTCTGTGTTTTTGTATTATAAATATATATGATTTATACGATAATCATCACTTCTCAAACACACACACCGGCAGCGCGTCTGCAGTCGACCTGAGGCGCGTTTTTGTTATGTAAAGTGCTCTCCTGAGGGAGCTAACGTTACAAATCCGCGCGGTTTCCACTTTATGGTTTTTATTATTGGGTAATACTTGATCGTGTCTAATTTAGTGTGTTTTCTGTGTCTGAAGATCCGTGTGTGTGAGGATTTGAGAGCTAAACTTCGAGTTGAGGCTAACCGTTATGTGAGGGCCACTCCCGACACACACACACTCTGGGTTTTCATGTCTTATGAGCCCTCCACATAGCTGTTAGCTGTAACGACAATCAAAAATGTTAATATATATTTGTAGAAGTCATAATATTTAATATGAGACAAATTATTAAGTAGGATTGACTTTTAAAAGCATAAATTAGTGTTTAAATAAATGTTTAAAGGCATTTTTTTTGTTCATGAAATATGTTTTATTTTTGAAAAATTGTATAAAATAAAGGTGCTTGAAATTTCGGTTTTCAGTTTCAGAGCTGTAATGATTTTTCTACTGTATAGACTATGTTTTGTCCTGACCTGAACTCCACCTAAACCCAACCCTCACAGGAAATAATCTGCATTTTTACATTGTTAAAATTCTTCATTCTGTCTGACTTCTGAGCAGATTTCCTCAAGGAGTCTGAATATATGCCCACAAGCTCATAAATGACTGTTATTACTAATGAATCATGGGATTATTACCAAGTACACACACACACACACACACACACATGCATATATGCAACATATGTTCATATCCACACTCCACTGTTCTTATACTTAAAGGGACAGTTCACCCCAAAAATGACATTTATGTCATTATTCACTGGTTTCCAACCAGTTTCTTTCTTCTGTTGAACACAACATATTCTTCAAAATATGTTTTGTGTACATAAAAAAGAAACCCTTGAGGGAGAGTATATAGTGAGTACATTACATTTTTTTGTGTGTGATCTACCTCTTTACTTCAAGGAGAAGAGATTAAATGACATGGCTAACTAACTACATAATTAAAGCACACCTTTTTACAGTTTATTAGTTATATAGTTGTGTAACAGTCTGCCTGGAGCATGTAAATGTGAGTTATTTGACAGATCTGGTCAGTGTTTGTTCATTAGTGAAGTGTTTAGCTGCCGGTGTGCTGGTAAAGTGAGCGGCTGATGGTCACATGACGAGGTTATGAGCTCAGTGAAGTCATGCATTTCTTTCATCCTTCATGTCCTGAAACACACATACATATGTTGGTGCTCACTATATTATTACGGTGATGTAGTTACAATGTAACTATTTATTTAACTACTGAGTAATATTATTATTATAGTTATATTATTATTATAAAAATGTATATTGTTACATAATACCTCATTATGGTCACTTTTATTTAATGTCTAATTCACATTTAATATATGAAGGTGTTTCCATATGTGCTGTGCTAGTGCTGAAATATGAGTAGAGATTGCACAGTATGTCAGTAATCTCACATAAACCTGTTTTTTGGATAAGAGCTGAATCTGCTGAGCCAGCAAATCCCGTTGTTCATGGTTTGGATGGAAATTGCTGCGGATTTTATGGATCATTTCATTTTAAGGATTCTGTTAAATACAAAACTGCTCAGTTCCTAATTCATGACTTATTCATTGTTCACTCACTGACCCCCGCACACACACACACACACACACACCATCATGTGGTCAGTGGTTTGGAGCTTTTAAATTATAGCGTACAATGAGGCTAAAGACACGCCTGGAGGGAAATGTGCTTTTCATTATTCCTAGAAGAACGTGCGTTTTCTTTTAGTGTTTTAGCTAGCAGTGATAAAGCAACAAATGCTGCGTGCTGAGAGAGGTTTTTGACACACACCATGGGCAAAAGGGCAGCCAGTATTGATGCAAACACTTCTGATGAACAAATACGACTTGTGTAACATCTAAACATCTAAAACTAGTTCACAATAGGTCTGCACGATATATTGAGTAATTAGCAAGTTCTCTGAGAATACTATATGCAATATCTGAGTTTCAGAGAGGTGCTGTTAAAATGCATTTATTTTTAGAGCAAGCATTTCAGTGTTGCATGCGTTCGTTGTTTATGTTGTTATTATGTTGTTATCTTTATCTGTAATAGGCCCAATGATAAACCTGGGAGACTTTAAAAAGGTTCTTATATATGATATGGGTAATATATTTTAAATTGGTTTTGATTATAAATGTATAGACATATAAAAACACTTCTGTTTTAGACCTCCAAATTAATAAATTGTGAATCATCTTTGTCTTATATTGTTGTTAATGCTGTACTTTTTGCAATGCATTGGACTTATTTGGAGTCTTTTTAGCTAATATAATTTCCTACAGAAATCTTTACATAAAAATATGAAATATTAGATTGGATTATCACTATCGTCTTTATGCTGCTGTCCATGACTGTCAAAGATGCATTAAGTTTCCGTGCTATTAACTTGGGGTGCCAGTCTCTACATGTATATTGACATTATAATGTATAATTTATGTATAAATAATTTATATATAAATATAAATAAGCAATTCTTTTGTAGATGTATACATATATACATGAAAGCGTGTTTATGTATACATTATATACTCCCAGCACACACAAGCATGTGAATACAAACCTTTGTTTTTTGCATTTAGTCATGATTGATCATTGCACCGCTGTATAGGCTACTGCAGAATGTTTGTTTGTGAAATTCAAATATAACAAACTAAATTTAAATTAAAACAGCTCCCAAATCAAACAAGTTAGACGAAGAAAGTACATATTTTCATATAAACAAAGTAAGAGTTTGCCTGTGCTCTTTCTGTTTAACATTAGAGGCAGATACACAGCATTTTAATCATGATCCAAACACAGATCCAGCACACATGTATCATGAGGAGATTTTCCTCTAAGTTAAACTATAATTTAAAAATTTAAAGCAAAAACAAAACGGTCTGACTTTAGTTTTGTGAAACTGTTGGCAAAACACATTGCACTCACTGTTCAAATAACACCTCATCCTCAGCTGGATATTTACTGAGCAAACTTTGTTAATGTGAGCTCATGTTTGTCTGCTGTGGAGATGATTTTTCCAGTATTTGTGCCTGTGCTGACATGCAGCCGGTGTCAGCTCGTATAACTGATCTGAACATGTCTGAGGCTGTCTGTGCTTTTCCTATACTGTATGATCTAATGTATAAACTAGGGCCGGACTGTAAATTGATTTTATCGATTAATTCAGAGTGAAGTTTACATTGGTTTTTCCTGTAACACACGTGATGCTTTCCTCTGGGTTCCTATAGCTCCAGGGAAGAATTCTGAGAAATATTGTGCTTTATGAAATATAATAACACTGACGCACAATCACCCGCCAAAAACGGCATAATTCAGGGCTCTCAGTCATGCATCACTGTGAGAGAGACGCATTTGAACCTGCGCACCACACCTTGTGTTTGTTGTAAATAGATCTTGTAAAATGTGATCTTTAAATGACAGCAAGGTTCTTGAGGGAAGGATTTTTTTCCATTTAGAGTTTTTATATCCTGTAATTATATAGTTATTATATGCTCAAGCTAATTATTTCGGTTAATAAGCTTCAACTCCACACTACTTTTTTGTGTGTTTGTGGAAAATGTATTTAAATTGTAAATTAATTTTTTGTGATGAAACCTGGGATATTTTTGAATGGCCGTATTGCCCAACCCTAGTTAAATTCTGGAGAAGCCTCTAGTTGCCTCAGCTCTGCCAGTTAGTGCTGCATGATTAATCCTATTTTTATCACGTTAATGATATTTGTGACCCACAATCAGTTATAAATATTGTGGTGATTTAACAGTATAAAGACCAAGCTGCTTTTTAAATGGGCAGAGTTTATGGATTGTACTGTTGCTGCACGATATTGGAAGAATCTAACATTGTGATATTTTGTTGTTTGTTGTTGTTCTGTTAATTCATTCATTATTTTTCTTTTCGGCTAATACTCTTTATTAATCTTTATTAATGAACCACCAACTATTCCAGCATATGTTTTACGCAGCGGATGCCCTTCCAGCTGCAACCCATCACTGAGAAACATCCATACTCATTCACACACACATACACTACGAACAATTTAGCCTACCCAGTTCCCCTATAGCACATGTCTTTGGACTTGTGGGGGAAACCGGAGCACCCGGAGGGAACCCACGCCAACATAGGGAGAACATGCAAACTCCACACAGAAACACTAACTGACCTGGCCAGCGCTCGAACCATCAACCTTCTTGCTGTGAGGCGATTGTGCTACCCACTGCTCCACCGTGCTGACTGTTCTGCAATTAAAAATTGCAATATTAATACCATTTCATCAGATGAATTAAATAACTATTTGGGAAGAATTCATAATTTTAGATTGATTGGGATGATTAAGGGAGTGCATAAAATATAACAAACAATACAAGTACAGATGAATTCAATAAAGGAAAAGATACACATTAAATAAACAGCATTTCATTCTTTCCCGAGGAGTCTAACAGTATTCAAATATGCAGTAATTGAATAATCAAAAGTAAAATAATACTGCATAGTCTTTGTTTTATAAATAATTCAATAAAATTAATTACAAATGTTAAAGTTACTAATAATGTGATTTGTTATGCCTGACCGCTTCTAAACCCCTCACACAGTCACCGGCCTCAATAACACTTGCAAAGTGATTGATTATTATCCAGACTCAACATTGCATATTCTCGCGATGTGACTATTGCGATATCGATGCTGAAACATTATATTGTGTAGCCCTAGAGTGTACACAATGCATCTCAGGCATGAAATGATTGCATCTTGATTGAAAGCATTTATTCAAGGAATGTAATGTTGATCAGGTATGAGTCTTTACTCAAAACTTTGCTCCTGTTCAGTCCAAACTTCCCAGTGTAACACAACAAACTTCACTAACCACCTAAAAATCATCACAAAGTGGCTGTCGTCATGATTTGTGTTTGATGCTGAAGGCAGGGACTAATTAGATGGAGATTTCTGCATTGCATTCGCCCGTACAGATTACTAAACCAGAGAACATCTGAAATGTTACAAGTTTTCCGTGGCTCATTCAAAAGTGCTTTCAGGCTTTATGCAGGTATGCGTCTCGTGTCTGTAAAGCAAATATACGCAGATATTCAGCTTTTTTTTTAACACATCTGTCAGTCATGTTGACAGAAGACACAGAAAGAGAAAGCACTCCCTGTCCACGTTAACAGGCTTGTGTTTTCAGCCATATATTTTATATTTGTTATCTTAAGTTGGCATATATTTTTTCTTTTTTTCTTATTTTATCACAAGTTGACGTGTAAAAGAGGGACAGTTTCAATTTATTTATTTTATTTACCACAGCTAAGAGAATCTTGTCAGAGAGGTCTCTCCATGTGCTACCTGTCGTGTTTATGTTTACTTTTTTGGCTGTAAATTTCAATAAGAATACACAAGCGAGTAAAAGCTCATGACCAAAGGAGTAATTGTCATTATTAATCATTTTGAGCACAATATTAGTGGTGATCATTTTGTTATGGTGCAGCTCTACTGCTTGATTTATTAAATAGGACAAGTTCATATTCTGCTGTGTCTTTTGCATTTTGTTTTAGGCAAATGACACTGGCTTCATGTTTAGCCGTATAAAGCTTATGAAGATGAATGGCTATGGTTGATGTTACTTTTCCCAGACACACAAAACAACAGATCACACCCAGTGTCGAGTTGCATTGACAGGGAAATAAGCATCATTTGAATGAACTCATCCTCCACGTCTGACTCTTGAGTTTCATCATTTATTGGGCTGCACAATATATTGTTCATTATCAGTATTGCTGTATGAGGATCTGCAATAATCACACGGCGGGATCAGGATCAGCGTTGAGTCGGGATTAATATTGATCAGCTCCACACGAGACACTGCAGAGTTTAACCATGACACAGTGAAATTTGATCATTTGCATGTGTTTTTAAAGCATGTGACTGAGAGAATCTCAAGAGAGTTCAAAGCAGGAACATTTATTATTTTTACAAATAGATTAGTTGTGTTTATTTCTAAGATGAAGACTGTGCAGTGTGTTTTACATTGGATAATTCAATTTCTTTACCTGAATACTGTTAGACTCTCCAGGAAACTGTAAACCACCACTGTTTATTTCACTTTTATCTTTGCTCTACTGCATTCATCTATACTTATATGTAATTTATTATATTATTTACACAGTTCATTTCCCTAACAATCATTCCAGTCAGTATAATTTAATGAGTCATTTCCAAATACAGCTGTTTAAAGGTAGCATTTTATAATGAAGAACTGGATATGCCCGGCCATTGCTGAATATGAAGAGTTCAGTGTATGGAAATACCCACACTGTGAGCATCAGACATCATTGTTTCCTTGTTCTTATGTAAATCCTGTCTAAAATCCAAAGTAAAAAAAGCATGCCAATCCGAACAAAACACCGACTGTACACGGAACATTAACATGGACGCCTCAGGCTGTGTTTGATTAGCCACAATGTTTCCTACTGAGATTACAACAATATCATTTCCCCCTTATTTTTATGTGTATCTAAGCTTGTGTTGAACATTCAGTGTAGGTTTGGAGTCTTATTTTGAGAACTGGAGATGCAAGAAGACTAAAAACAAAGACTGTTGAACACACAGATTATTCATTAATTCAGCACGCTCTTTTTTTTTTTAAAATGACTTCTGTTAGTTTATATTGTCAAATTTGCTGTGTATGTTTTTAATGAGGTAACAAACACATGTAGATTGCTTAAAACAGGAGCTTAATGCACATTCATGCATCAAAATTCTGGAGTAAAAGAATGACCATGAACTTCACAAAACTTGTCTGTTTATGCAGAGGTTGATAGTAATTCTTGTCTGTGTTTTCAAAATATAGCTCTAAATACATCACTGTCTTCCCCTTTTGTTAACTATTATTATAATTTGGCATTTATTTAATCCACGACACCGCTCAGGAGTAAACTAGGTAACTGGTGGAATAATTATATTATATTACCCACTCCTGCTAGCTGAGATAAATCTCTCCCCCACTTCAGTTAAAATATTTAACAAGCCATCTCCTATGAAATATATTTTGACATATGAAGAATGATTATTTTGCATGTTGATTTTTAGAGTACATCTTGCTGTGTGTGTGTGTGTGTGCATCCATGCGTGCGTGTGTGTGTGTGCGTGCACGCCACAGCTCATTAATATTCATGGCCATTCCAAATATAGTCAAAACCAAACTTTACATTCTACAGCAGGGGTGTCAAACTCAATTCCTGGAGGGCTGAAGCCCTGCACAGTTTAGTTCCAACCCTGCTCCGACACACTTACCTGTAGGTTTCAAACAAGCCTGAAGGACTCAATTAGTTTGATCAGGTGTGTTTAATTAGGGTTGGAACTAAACTGTGCAGAGCTGCGGCCCTCCAGGAACTGAGTTTGACACCTGTGCTCTAGGGGTTAGGGCTGGGCGAATTGACCGAAAATCACGATTACGATTAATGAACGATTATTTTATTTCTTTCTTGCCTTCATAGTTCACTGACAGGTTTTGTACAGTAAATATTCTCACATACTACAAGTGAGAGATTTCTGAATGAAGGGCGCATTACTTGATTTTAAAATAATTGAAGGAAACACACTCTCTCTACTATCAGTGATTATTTATTGAACATCAGTGTTGAACAACTGAAATTTAAACACACATTGTCTCTTTTTCCTTATAAAAAGTGAAAACAAATAACTTGAGCTTTTGGAAACCACATTATTTTCATTATTTGTGTATCTCTTCTCAATAAAATAACTCCTGTATATGCTGTAAATAATATTTCAAACACTGCATTTCCTGCATCTTCTGTAAACAATTGTTTTCATGTAAATAATCATTTTATTGTAATAGAAAATATCTGCCTCAAGGCATGTCAGTGCAGCTTACACTCAGTGTTAATGCGGTGCAAGTGTGTGACGTGTAATTACATTTTTTGAGAGGTGTGCAGGTATGCAACTGTCTTAAAGGCTGCACCGGACCACACCCGTGCATTCGACACAGAAGTTTAAATCAGCGTCACTCTGTTGAACCTGGAAAAATTTGATTGATTATATGTTCTGAATGTCCATTACTTTTTGATTAATCGCCCGGCTCTACTAGGGTTAATTCCTGATGTGAAAAATGAGCATCTGAAACCATTTCTGGAGGATTCTTGAACTTACTCAAGCCACATATCGACTGTGTAGATTTTAGAGAATGATTGAGCTTGTTGAGTCCGTGCACTAAATGCCGCCTTTAAGCCATGCGGTGAAGGTCTATTAATATAGACTTATGATTAAGATATCAGATTTCTCCATGACCTTTCAGCCCTAATCATTTATCATTTGTTCTTTTGTTTTTGCAGCTAAATACCCAGAGATCAAGTCTCTGATGGGCCCTGACCCCAGGCTCAAATGGATAGTCAGCACGATGGTGGTTGTCCAGTTTTTGGCTTTCTACCTGGTGAAGGATCTGTCCTGGAAATGGGTGTTTTTCTGGACGTATGCATTTGGAAGTTGCATAAACCATTCAATGACACTAGCCATTCACGAGATCTCTCACAACACTGCTTTCGGCAACAACCGAGCCAAGTGGAACCGCTGGTTCGCCATTTTCGCCAATCTGCCTATAGGACTACCGTACTCTGCGTCATTTAAACGCTACCATCTGGACCACCACCGCTACTTGGGTGGAGATGGTGTGGACGTGGACATCCCCACTGACTTTGAGGGTTGGTTTTTTTGCACGCGTATGCGCAAGCTGATCTGGATCATGTTCCAGCCGCTGTTTTACGCCATCCGGCCGCTCTACATCAACCCCAAACCCATCAGCCAGCTGGAGCTCCTGAACGTGGCCATCCAGCTGTCCTTCAACGCGCTCCTCTACTGGAGCTGGGGCGCCAAACCTGTGGTCTACATGATGATGGGCTCGATGCTGGGCATGGGTCTCCATCCCATCTCAGGACACTTCATCGCTGAACATTACATGTTCCTCAAAGGCCACGAGACCTACTCTTACTACGGCTCTCTGAACCTGCTGACGTTCAACGTCGGCTACCATAACGAGCATCACGACTTCCCTAGCATTCCCGGACGACGACTACCAATGGTGAGAGCAGTTATTCAGCTTCATCTCTACACATTTACTTCATTTCAGCACAGTAATTACAGTCGACTACAGTATTCCCTTTCACATTGTTCTGGTTATTTTGTTAAAGTTATACTGAACGCTGGTTTTGAGGTATCAACTTCACATTTCAAATAGAAATTATTCAAATATTTTGCTCTAATTCTGTCAATTTTAGGCTTAAACAGGTTTTGTGAAATACAGATTTTCTGTAAGTTAATCAAATATACATTTATTGTTTTATTATTTTCATAAAGACACAATACTGCTGTTTTATTTTACTTGTTGAACTTTTTTTCAGTTACTATCTGTTATTATTTTTCTTTTGACAGTACATAATATTGTACTCTTAATGTTCTGGAGACTAGTATTCAGCTTAAAGTGACATTTAAAGACTTAACTAGGTTAATTAGGCGAGACAGTAGACAACAGTGGTGTATTCTCTTGCAAATTAAATAACTAATAAGACTAAGGTTATTTGCAGTTTATTTGTTTGTAAATATATTGACTCGTGTAGAGTCAGATGGAATCTGCAGACATGTTGTGCTATTTCTGCTGAGAATTTGGTAAGAAACCTGCAGATTTATGTGGAATTATTTTGGGAGTATCATAACTAAAAACTCAAAATATGAAATACAGAATGATATCTTTTTGATATTTATTTAATGTTTACAATGCAAATCCATCTCTTTTTTTGGTAAATATGATGTATCTCTACTAAAAGACAGAAAATATGACTTTACAAACTGTCTTGTAAATAAATGTAATGAACGTTTTCATTTTACTCAATATCATTACTAATATAAATTATAAATTAAATAAATGTAAATTTACACACATTTAAACAAGTAAATAAATAGACTCAATGATGGGCTAAAATCTGCGGACTCCTGCGCGTGCACATGACCTCAGTGATTTTGGTGATGCCATATATATATTGTGCATCATGAACAGTGTTTCCTAACAGGAGGAGAAAAGGTCAGTTTTCACATTTGTTATCAAGACTGTAATATATGCTATATCCATATCACAGAGAAGTGTGTCAAGCATTTATGTGCTGTGAAGCTCTTTCCTCTCAATAACAGTCTGAATAAGCCGCTCTTCTGAAAGCATCTGACTGATATAGATATGTTTGCACAAGCTCTGCTCTTCATTAATGAGCTCATTACAATCACAGAGAGCGGTCGAGCTGTGCAGTATGACATTATCATATGGACAAATGAAAAGTCTATTGTTTCATATCAGGCTCTATCGTTTATATAGTGGTGTCAGTGAATAGACTGTGTGTGATAGCTGTTTTTCATCATGTATATGAGCGCAGTATTACACTCTATTACTGTAATGCAGACAGAAACATGCAGGACAGCATCATGACTAAGCTGCCAGAACATTGAGGATTTAGATTTTTATGCTGGACCTTTAATCATCTGTTTTTATTTCATCAGCAAGTTTGATTACCAATGCTGTCCTGTCAATACTCTCTACTGTCCTCTCCATGTTTTATATTTATTAATATTTATTTTAGTTCTCTACATTTTTAATCAAGCGTTTGTCCTTAAGTTCTAAATAAAGTGTGAAATATGGTCCAATATAACATTTCTGAATATATTCTTTAAAATAATACTTTCTTTTTCATATTTTAGTTCTAGTTTTCATTAGTTTTTCCTTCTAGTAAACCTTTTAGTTTCTTTATTTTACTTTTTAATTTGTTTCCTTTTTTATTTTTTTTTAAAGGGAATTCTTTGACAGCTGAAAGAAGAGTTTGATCCTTTTTTGTTGATGACTTCAGCAGATTAATGCTCTTTCAGTCTTTCACATCATAATGTACAGATATTGGCTTAAAAGGCCAAGTTTAGTACACAAACTGAGCTATAATCTATTGCAGGTTGAACAGCACTGGTCTGATGTGTTTTGTCAGTTCAGTGATTTCGACTGTGTTTACACACCACAACTGTGTAGCTAAAACTGGAAAGCTTTTCCTTGTGTTGTTGTAAAGTTTGACGTATACACAACATTCTCATGTCTACATACTCGCTGATCATATTTCAGTTTGCAGAGGAGGATGTTTTCCGGGTGAGCTGTCATTAACAGATGCATTAAAAACACAAAACTATTACTCCACTTTAACACTTAAAGTAATAACAACATCCCTACCATTTCACAAGTATCCCTCAACAGAATGAAAACAGCTTCAGCTCAGACGGGCTCTCTTCAGTTTCACTCGTTCATTAGGAGTGAGGATGTTTGGACACGCTGCTTTATTCACTCGTGTTTTATGCAGTATTCCAGTTTTCACAGCTGTCGATGTCATGCTGCAGCATCTCAATCAGGTTGAGTTCAGGACTCTGACTGGGCCACTCCAGAAGGTGTATTTGCTTCTGTTGAAGTCATTGAGTTGTTGATTTGCTCTCATGCGTTGGTCGTCGTCCTGTTGTGTTACTTATCCTCAGTTAAGCTTCAGTTAGCAGACAGATGGTCTTACATTTCCTGCAGAATGTCTTGATTACACTTTGGAGTTCATTGCTAGCATTGTATTTTAGACATTACTGATGTCTGTGTGTGTGTTTTTTGTCCATCAGGTGAAAGAGATCGCATCCGAGTACTACAGAGATCTGCCGTGCTACAGCTCCTGGATAAAAGTGCTGTACGACTTCATCATGGACGACCAGTTGAGTCCGTATTCACGCGTCAAGCGAAAACTGGTCGGAGACGTCAAGCAGGAGTGAGCGAACACACACTGCGACACACACACAGGCTTTTAGCATACAGCACATTGATTTTAATGCTTCACCAAACCCTCTGAGCGTTTGTGTTCTCACGCTCTGAAGATCCGGACGCTTCTATTAATGCAGCAGGAATCATGCACACCACACGCTTTAATCATGTGTATGATGGAGCAGGTCATGTTCATGTAGCTCTACATGTTCAGTGTTCATCCTCTTCTAGAGTGTGTTTTACAGGAGCTGTTGATGGAGCGAGCGCAGTGTGTCTGGACTGTGTGCTCATCTCTCTGCTCGTCTTCATTATTTCAACACTTTTATATTTCACATCAACTAAAAACAGCCTTACTGATATGGAGTCTGATTGTTACCGATGTTAATAGAAAGTAAATCTCTATATTCTCTACTGCTCAGCCGTCTGGACGCTTCTCTTTGCACTCGTCTGTTCATTATATATGTAGATACTGTTTATATTTGTCAACAAAACCCACATTACTCAAACTTCTCTCCATTTTTAATCTTTGTGTTGAGATTTGCTGTGCTGCTCTGCGGTTTGGGCTCACGGAGACCTCACCTCAGTGATTATTATGATCAGAAGAAAAGGAAATGAACATCGAAGTGGGGAGAAATATGTAATACACACACACACACACACACACATATATATATATATATATTTTTTTTTTTTTAATTTATTTATATATATATATATATATATATATATATATATATATATATATATATATATATATATATATATATATATATATATATATATGGGTAACTTTTGAAGTGAAAAATATACATGAATATAAAAAAAAAACCAGAATAGACAGAGATATAGGTTAAGATATCTATTTTTGTCTAATCTATATTATATGTTAAGCTATATAAGCGCATGGATATCTATATATTTATCTACATGTATAATGTAGAAATGGATTAGAGATTAGATATGGATTATAAATAAAACACTGTTACAGAAAAAGGCCACTCAATGCAGAATTGACTGGATAACTTTTTTTTTTTTAAACAAAACAGTAATAAACAAAACCTGTCTTGTGTGTTTCTAAACAGGGTGTCCGCAGGGTCTTCAAACTACTGCAATATTGTGTTGCAGTTCTTAAATCCTTTTTTAACAGCTCTTAGTTTTCCTTTGTTGGTGTAAAGCTAAATCTGGCCAGTAACACCCATACAATCCCAATCTTTTTATTTAAAAATAGCATTTAATTCCTTTTTTTACTGTAACATTTGTTTAAAAGTTCTCCATTTATTTACTGCTGAGGATACAGACCTGACCTTTTTTATTCGTATTGTATTATTAAATTATAATCATTTATTTTTTATCTTTTCCAACTCTGGGCTATTTGAAAGAAGAAAAATCCTAAGATTTTACTCCTTAATAAGACTAAAATTTCATTCAGAATGGTCTTAATAATGTCTATAAAAGTCTTAAATTTATACCCTGATAAAAGCTGCAGAAACCCTGTAAACAGTCTGACCTCAAACAGTCAAGGTGAAGACATGCTGCAAACAAAACTGTGTAAAGCTAAATGTACTTCAGGAAAGATGCTTATTAATGTGAACATTTGCAATCTTCCATCAGTGAATGCAGGAGCTCACTGTAAATACAGCATATTAAAACAGAACTGTACTGTTCATATTTCAGCTTAACTGAGGCTCTAGAACTAATATTCAATTTAACATAAACATAATCAATCAATTAAAGTATTACTCACTGTAAGTTAAAAAAAATAGAATAATATTGGAAAGTTTCTACGTAAGCAAAGACAAGTTACACATCAAGCTCATTTTATTTTAATTGTATAAAATAATTTCAGTGGCGATACTGTCGTGTGAAAACATTGTGAAGCAGGATTTATAATCTACACCACTGCAGAGCGTTCAGTTCTGTAAAAAGCACTGGTCTACAATGAGCATCAGCATTATTATAGTGCATGAATGTTAGTCGGTGGTCATCTGCTCAGCGTTTCCCGCAGTCTTTCATACATTAACTGGTCCTGCAGAGAGGAATAAATCAGAAACTGTGATTAATAATCAACAAGATGGACAAATTATTCTGTTCAAAGCTCCTGCAGATTGAGAATGAATGCTGAAAACCTGGTTAAAAAAAACAGGTTTTCAGCATTCTTGAAAATATCTTAAGTGATCAACAGAAGAAACTCATAATGATTTGGAAACAGTTGAGGGAGAGGAAACAGTGAGTAAATCTTCCTGTAAACAGTAAACCCTGCATCTCCTCAGCTCAGTGTTGAGTAAAGATGATATGACACCAAGTACAGCTTTATATAATATTAAAAACTAGCCATGAATGAAGATGCAGATGACGTAGAACCGCTCAGTCTTGCTTACTGTAAACACCTTCAGGTCAAAGGTCAACACTCACCTTCTTAGACACAGATGGACGAACTTTCTTGAAGGCGTCTTCAAAGTGAACTCTGCTCACTCTGATGTCCTTCGCTGACTCTGAAACACACACACACACACACACACACACAGTCAGTGCTTCTGGTTCAGGTGTGTTAGCTGTGTGTATGTTTGTGTATGTGCTTTACCTGTGTGTGTGTGTGTGTGTGTGTGTACATGTTGCCTGCATTATATATGCACACATTACCTGTGTGTGTTTGTGCGGGGTCCAGGTGAACTCTCAGTGCGTTCACACACGCCTCTCGCACCAGCGCTGACAGATCTGCACCTCTGAAACACACAAACCAACAACACACTCAGCATTTACACAGCGTGACACAGGTATGATGTCCTCATGAACAGATGTACTGACGTGAAGGTCTCGCAGCGAGCGTCATGGGCGATCTCCTCCAGACTGACATCTGAGTCCAGCTGGGGTTTGGTTCCACCCTGACGATCACAATTAAAGACACAGTTCACTTCAAATCAATATTCTGCTGTCATTTAGTGTCCTTCAGCAGAGTTTCATTCTCCTGTTCACAGAAGAATGCTGGAGAAAAAACTGCATCTCCCTCTGAAGCTCATAAGGAAGTAACTGAGACTGTAATTCTTCCACTGGCCACTGGGGGCTGGCTACAAAACAGAGCACACTTCATTGACTCCACTGTTAACTTGGCGACTTTACAGCTGATAAACACACGCTCACCATTAGAGTGATTGGGGAAAGGACAGATGTCAGCTCAATTGAGTAACTTTACTCAGACAAAGTAAAATGAAGACCTGTTTTCAAAAGCCTAAATTTGACTTTTTGTAATTTAAGACACAGCAAAAGTGTTGTCCCGCAGGGGGCGTTTTATATTTGACTTGCACAGCAGGAACAAACATCCTTTTCCTCCAGCATTCTTCAGAGTATCTCCCTCTGGTGTTCAACAGAAGCAGGGCATGAGGACAGATCTGAGTGCGAGTGAGCGTGCACCTTAGTGATGGTGTTGAGGATGACGTGTCGGTCAGCGGCCGGCGGCAAACCCACATACAGAGTTTTGTCCAGTCGTCCTGGTCTGAGCACAGCCGGGTCAATGATGTCTACACACACACACACACACACAATCATCACAGAAACACACCTCAGGGATTTCACAAGTCTGTATGTGTGTATGTGCCCATACTTGTGTCTGTGTGTGTGTCTAGGCTGAAATGTCCGGTGTGTGTGTGTGTGTGTGTGTATATATATCTGTATGTTTTTGTGTGTCCTTGTTTTGTGCCTACATTTGTATATTTGTGTCTTTGTGTGTGTGTTGCATATGTGTACGTGTGTGTGTGTGTGTTACCGGGTCTGTTAGTGGCAGCCATGATGAAAACCTGTCTGCGATTCTCCATACCGTCCATCTCCGTGAGCAGCTGATTGACCACACGGACACTGGCTCCTGACTGACACACACACACACAGGTTCAATTAGTGATTTCTGAGGACTCTCCATAGCTGTACTGTATTTTATACTGTAAGAAGAGCTTACTATATGACCCTACCCTCACACAACACCTGAGGACACACTGAACGTCAAAACACCCTAAGCATGATCTTCAAGAGTTTTACATTACGAGGACATCATGCATGTCCTCATAAAGCACACTAATACACACATACAGATGCACACACACAGAAAGTACAGAAGCGTAAACTCTGAGCTCTCTGCATTAGACTGTGTTTTGCTCGGTGTTTTCTCACCTCGTGCTCGGAGCGGCGAGGACAGAGAGCGTCGATCTCGTCGAAGAAGATGACGCAGGGCGCTGAGTTCCTGCCTCTCTGGAAGACCTGCCGCACGGCGCGCTCGCTCTCGCCCACATACTGCACACAAACACAACACACACTTTACACACACACTTCATTAAATCCTTTCTTCACCTCTTATTTGACCTTCATGCATGCTCTCTTTAAAGGTGCCGTTTAAGTCCCGTTGCGCTCTGATATCTACACAGTAGGCTTTGTAAGTTCTCCACAAAGCTTTTTAGAAGTGCAGGAATCAGACGCTGCATATGAAGACGTGTTGCAGTCTGCTTAATAGTAGAGAAATGAACTAATCCTGTTATTGTTTATGGTCAGTGACGCGTTGTAAGCAAATGTACAGATGCAATACCACAGTGCGGTTTAGTCTTTATTCAAAATAAGAGTCTCACATGCATGGTAAGTGTAAAATGAGCTTAAGTAAAATATTGATCATTGCTGTAATCCCACTCGGAAATGTTACAGCCAATCAAAAGCAGCCTAAGGTGCGAATATTAATGCCCTGTGTAGATTAACAGTGGGTTTTGTTCTGATTGGCCTGTTTTTATTCAGTTTTCCACATTATAAAGAACAAGCCCCAAATCCACCCCATGCCAGCAAATAATAATAACAGATAAACGTATGTAATCCCACATAATGCGGTGATGTGTTTATCCACTTCATCGATTGACTGGCACAGTGATTTTACACTGGCTCAAGGTGTGCTCTTTTACACATACTGAACTCTTATTATTCAGCATCGCCTGGGTGTTTTCTCGTCATATGGCACCTTTAGATGGATTTGGATTGTGAATTTCAAATGTTTTGAGTGTAAAACACACTCACCATGTTCAGCAGCTCTGGACCCTTGACAGAGATGAAGTTTAAGCCGGATTCATTAGCGACGGCCTGTAACGAGACACAGAGAGACTGATGAAGAGTACTGCCAGCAAACTGAGCACATTATTACACCGTTCCCAAACCACACGCAATCAAACGACTACAGACGCTGTGCTGACATGTAACTCGTCCACTCGCTAGTCAACAGGCAAACAAATGATTAATTATAATCATTTTCAGTCATTATGTTATAGTCATGTATTTGGTTTATAACCTACGTTTAGCCTTTTGTAATGCAATGTTACACTGGTGGGTTAAGCTTTATTCTACACTGCACTTGATACAATGCACTTTACATTTAAGCACCGAGGAAAATATTATTATTAATAATAATAATAATAATAATAACACACTAATAATTATGATGTGTACTTATTCAAGTTAGTTGCATGTCACATGGACACCAAAATAAAGTGTTGCCAGAGTGTTAGCGTCTTACATTTCCAGATGAACATAACTATGAATCAGAAAAATTGTATGAATATAAATATTGCAATAAACATAACTGTATGAACATTTTGTACATCACAGGGCTCATTTTCTGCAACAATCTAAAAGGCAAAGGAAGCTAAAAGAAAAGGGAAATATATTCAGATCTCCCTCATCAAGGCACTGTTCTGGCTGCTGGAGCTGCTTCCACACACAAGATGATGGAGCAGACTCAGGTGTTCTCCATGTTGAGATTAAGATTAAGTTGAACTGAATATGGACTGACTTTGGCTAACAGGGTCTTTCCACATCCGGGGGGTCCGGCCAGCAGGAGTCCAGCGGGAGCGCTCAGACCCAGAGCCTTGAACTGCTCCGGGTTTTGGATGGGAGCCTGGAGACATAAAACACCAAAGCAAATTTAAAAAACTATTTCTGAAGGAGGCTAATAATATCATTACAATGAAAATATATATTTTATATTATATACAGACTAAAAGAAATGAGACTTTCTCCAGAATAAGCATATACTAGGAGATACTGAGAGAAATGTCCTCGCTCTGCCAACATCAAAACTGTACGAGGAATGTTGAGTACAGTAGCGTGTAGTACAGGCATGTAATCAGCTGAGGACAAATAAAGGAAAACAAGACGAGAAATATATATATATAAATAAATAATAGTTAATTATGACTGTGTGTGTGTTTAAATATTATTATAAATAATCATTCTAAAATATTAATGAATAATATCCTTTATATAAATATCTGATATTGGTCACACAATTCAGTTTTTATTCTTGGTTTTATCAGTTGAAATGTTTTGCAGTTTAATAGTCAACGATGGCGATGAACCTCACTGAGACCCTCACAGTATATGATACAGTACAGTAGGGTACAATATAGTAGGATTTATTATAGTAAGTTACAGTAAAGTATAGTAGGGTATAGCAAGGTACAGTATAGTATAGTAGGGTTGGTAGTTTAGGGTAGTATGGTACAATATATGAAGGTACAGCATAGTAGGGTATAGTATGGTATAGTATAGTAGGATATAGTATAGCATAGTAGAGTATAGTGGGGAATAGAATTGTTGGGTGTAGTATAGTATGATACAGAATAGTAGGGTATAGTATAGTATAGTGGGGTATACAGTAGTATGGTGCAGAATAGTAGGGTATAGTATAGTGGGGATTAGTAGGGTATGCTAGCAGATATGATAATAAACAAAAAGAAATAAGAGTTTCTCCAGAATAGGAATGGAGTGGGAGATAGTGTGAGAAATATCCTCGCTCTGCCAACATTTAAAGTGGATTAAAAGAGTTGATCAGACTGTAGCAGTAATGAGTGTTCAACAGATTTAGGACAATAGATTTAGGACAGTTCCAGTGAAGGTTGGTGATGATCCACTATGAATGTTGACTACCGTGTATATATCCTTACACACATGCAATAAACTGATTAAATATACTGTCTGCTGTAATTATTACTCATTAAATAATAAACTGCTGTATACGCTCTCGATGAATGTTTTGGAATTTAAACATGACTTTGTCTACAGCTAAGTGCAGTTTCCTCCACCGGCACAGAATCTGCTGGAGATGCATTGAGTTTATCAGCAGCACAGAGAGAGTCAGAGTCAGATCCAGCTGAAACAGCAGTAGTGTGAATATCTGCAGTAAAGCTGTACCATGATGGCCATGTGGAGCTCCTCACGGACGTCCTGCAGCGCTCCTACATCCGCCCAGGTGACGTCCGGCACCGTGGCGAACCCCTCACGCTTAGCGGACGGCTGGACTCTGACTAATGAAGAGCTGAAGTCTGACATGAGGACGCAGAGAGCCGCCAGCTGATCCTCACTCAGAGAAACACTGCTCTTCAGGAGATCCAGCAGACGAGCCAGAGCTAATGTCTGACAGAGAAACAAGCTGCTGTTAGGAACACCACTGATGCACACACACACACACACACACACACACACACACACACTTACAGCTACCAGCCATCTGCAGATGCACTTGCAAACTTTTACAGTGCTTTACAAGTGTGACAAATGACACATTTACACACATTTACACACTTCACACCGGCTGTTGTATCTTATAGTATAGTACATGGTAGCAGGATATAGTCTAGCATTGTATAGTATGGTATAGTAGAGCGTTGTTTAGTATAGTAGGATATAGTGTAGAACAGCACAGCAAAGTACAGTATAGTAAAGTAAAGCATAGTTTAGTATAATAGGGCAGATTATAGTAGTATGTGGTATAGTATAGTATGATTTAGTAGTGCATAGTATAATAGGGTATAGTACAGTAGTGTACAGTAGAGTAGGGTAAGGTATAGTATAGTGTAGTTTGGTATAATTTATTAGAGTACAGCATAGTAGGGTTTAGTATGGTACAGTGTAGTAGGGTATAGTATTGTGAAGTAGGGTACAGTACAGTAGGGTAAGGTATAGTATAGGGTATATAATAGTATTGTGGGGTACAGTATAGTAGGGTATTGTATAGTATAGTGTAGTAGGGTTCAGTAAAGTTTAGTAGGGTACAGTATAGTGTAGTAGTGTACAGTATGGTAGCATATGGTATAGTATACTGTTGTTTGGTATGGTACATTAGGGTACAGCAAACTAAGGTTTAGTAGGGTAGAGTATAGAACAGTATAGTGTAGTAGGGTAGAGTATATTATAGCAGGATAAGGTATAGTATAGTGTAGTAGGGTACAGTATAGTATGATAGGGTATAGAATAGTGTAGTAGAGTATGGTATAGTAAGATATGGTACAGTAAAGTATAGCACAGTGAGTTAACAGAAACTAATAATGAACAATATATTAACAATATATATTAACAAATAACAATATATAATATATTAGTAAACTGAACAGATCTGAATAAATATATTAATAAATGTAGAGCTCACTGTTTGGTCCAGTTAGTGTCAGAGTCAGGCTGCTCATAATCCTGATAGGCTTTGTTCTGCTGTAATAAAGTGCTGGACGTTCCTCTGTTGAGGTTGTGTGTGTGTGTGTGTGTGTGTGAGTGTGTGTGTGTGTGTGTGTGTGTGTGTGTGTACCGGTGTGATCTGGTCTTCAGTGGTGGGCTCCAGCAGTATTCTGTTGACGGCGTTCATGGCTGCTTCTCGACACAGCGCCATCAGATCTGCTCCCACATACCCCGGAGTGAGCCGCGCCAGATGCCTGAAGTCGAAGTCGTCCGGCAGCCTGATTTTACGGCACAGAGTCTTCAGGATCCTGCAGTCGGAAATGAATATTACTGAGTGAAGCACTGCTTCATCAGTCAGTGTTGTGTGCAGCGCTGTGTGTTGAGTTACTTCATCCGTGCGCCCTCATCAGGAATCCCCAGACAGATTTCACGATCAAACCTGCCGGCGCGCCGCAGAGCCGGATCCAACGAGTCCGGACGGTTCGTGGCTCCGATGACCAGCACCTGAGCCGGCTCCAACATCGAGTTCAGGTCTGAAGAATGAACACACACGCACACACACACGCACACAAACAAGGTAAAGAGTTGATCACAGCAAGCATGATGACTATAAATCTAGATATACACAGAATTATTCTCCTCCTGTTTAGATTTTCTCCAACACATTTATAATTAGAATAACTCATTAATAACTCATTTCTAATACCCCATTTCTTTTATCTTTGCCATGATGGCAGCATTTAATATTTGACTAGACATTTACTACACACACAAACACACGCAAACACACACACAAACATGGGCGGGGCATGTCAGATACTAGAGAACGCACACACACACACACACACACACACACACACACACACACACACACACACACACACACACACACACACACACACACACACACACACACACACACACACACACACACACACACACACACACACACACACACACACACACACACACACACACACACACCATCCATGCAGGTGAGCATCTGCGCCACGATCCTCCGCTCCATGTCTTTAGACGCCGTCTCTCGTTTGGGTGTGATGGCGTCGATCTCATCGATGAAGAGGATGCAGGGCGCGGAGCTCTGCAGAACACACACACACACAGTTAAACAAATAACAACACACACCAATAAATAAAATCTAATTTATAAACTACAATTAAATTAATTAATAAATTAACAAACTCAACAGGGAAACCAGCAGCAGTCAGTAATGCAGGATGATCTGTGGTCACGGCTTTACAGTCAATAAATGTGATTATAATGGAAGTCAATGGGGCAAAACAGCAGCAACATCACCAAAGCGGAGTCTGTCTGAACAGTGTGTTGAGGAGTTCTTGAAAATATTCAGAGCATTTTCCCCAAATGTGTGTCAAAGTCAGATTAGTCAGCAAGAATCATCACATCTGCTGACACACAGAGACATTGTGGCCAAATAAAGACTCAAAATCAGCCCAGAGAGGATGAAAATGACCCAGCAGCATCATTATTATTACTCCTGCATGTAAATATGACTTGTTTTGGAAAGACACTGTATAACTGCAGGTGAATTACGCTGATATGCTGCCAATCCTCCACACAACTCCTTCCCTTTTCAGACGGTGACTGTGATGTATTGATGTGCAGCTCATGTGAAGCTGATCTGAAGCCATGATTATTGTGACTAGTACACTTTAGTTGAGTTGAACTGAATGATTGTAGCGCTGTAAATGTGTTGTGTGTTTCTCTTACGATGGCCTGCTCGAACAGCTCCCGCAGCTTCTGCTCAGACTCTCCTGACACTCCAGACACCAGCTCTGGAGCAGAGATCTTCAGCAGCGGCAGAGCGGTCTCCTACACACACACACACACACAGACAGACACAGACAGACAGACAGAGAGGGAATTATTATGAGAGATTATTAGTAATGAAGCATTGTAAATATACCGAGTAATATTGTTTTACTACTGTTTTATAATAGAATGTTGATTGTTAAATGTAGTTTATTCTGATATCTATTGATATTTTTATTGATATATATATATATATATATATATATATATATATATATATGATATATTATTTATGCTTTTTCATTAAATTATATATATATATATCTGTTTTTTATTTACTGTTTACTATGTTTCTTAATTATTATACATGTATTTACTTTTCAATGTAAACTTTCTAAATGCTTTGGCAAAACATTCGCAACATTTGTCGAGCCAATCAATAGACTTGAGTTGAGAAAGACACAGCGAGAGAGAGAGAGACACAAAACCTTGTTTTAGTTTTGACATGAGATTATTTTGCGTGTTTTAAGGTAAAACAGCTTATTCTGGCAAATTATTTCTGAGTTATTTCTTTTGTTTTCGCTTGTCTAGGAAGAATCTTCAGATATTTGGAGTAGAAACAAGACACAATCAGTAAGTCCAGCACATCAGTGTGAACACTCACATTAGTGTTGTTTAGATAATCATCATCATCATCATCCCCTTATCCGGGGTCGGGTCGCGGGGGCAGCAGTCTCAGGAGAGAACCCCAGACATCCCTCTCCCCAGATACTTCCTCCAGCTCCTCCGGGGGGATGCCGAGGCATTCCCAGGCCAGCCAAGAGTCCCTCCAGCATGTCCTGGGTCTTCGCCGAGGCCTCCTCCCGGTGGGACATGCCTGGGACAGCTCCCTAGGTAGGCGTCCAGGAGGCATCTAAAACAGATGCCAGAGCCACCTCAGCTGACTTCTCCTGATGTGGAGGAGCAGCGGCTCTACTCCGAGCTCCTCCCGAGTGTCAGAGCTCCTCACCCTATCCATAAGAGTGCGCCCTGCAACCCTGTGAAGGAAACTCATTTCGGCCGCTTGTATCCGAGATCTTGTCCTTTCAGTCATGACCCAAAGCTCATGAGCATAGGTGAGAGTAGGGGCGGAGATTGACCGGTAAATCGAGAGTTTTGCCTTTTGGCTCAGCTCCTTCTTCACCACAACGGACCGATACATCAACTGCATCACTGCTGCACCAATCCGCCTGTCAATGTCATGCTCCATCCTTCCCTCACTCGTGAAATAGACCCCAAAATACTTGAACTCCTCCACCTGGGGTAAGGACCTTCCGCCAACCTGGAGATGGCAAACCACCTTTTTCCGGTGGAGCACCATGGCCTCGGACTTGGAGGTGCTGATTTTCATCCCAGCTGTGTCACACTCGACAGCTAACCGCCCCAGCGCATGCTGAAGGTGTTTAGATATCACCAGCAAAAATCATCGCACAAGCCTTTACTCCACAAACCTGTGTGTGTGTATCTCTCTCGCCGTGTGTGTATGTATGTGCATGTCTCTATATATGTGTGTGTGTGTGTGTGTGTGGTCACTCACTCCAGCCACAGCCTGAGCCAGCAGTGTTTTCCCGCATCCGGGCGGGCCGTGCAGCAGGAACCCACGTGGAGGAACCACACCGAGCCGCTGGTACACCTCTGGGTGCCTCATGTGGATCAGCAGCTTACACACCTCCTGGACAACACACACACACATAATGAGAGAGAGAGAGAGTCAAACACACATAAGCCAGCAGGACAGACGGAGAAACACAACAGAAGAGCTCAAACCTCCAGAGTTTCATCGCTGCCACCGAAATCCTCAAACTTGACTGAAGAGAACTGAAGCTCGAACCCCTTCACCTTACCTGAAGAGCAGAACAACCATCCGTTACACACTGCAACAACACACTTCTCATACGCAGAGTCTGGGTCTGGTTTCTAGTCCAAATATATTTACAATTATCCAATTATTTCTGAAAACAAGACTAGATTATGTGCTGGTCTAGAAAATGCTTCTTGATTTAAGAGTTTGTAGATATTTGGACCAGAAACATGTAAGAAAAGCAACACACACCTGCAACAACATTATTATTATAATATATTAAAATGCAAATGAGATGGTGCTGTTTTCAGAAGAGGGCGGAGCTACAGATGGCTGTGCGTCAGCATAGTGTGTGTGTTGTGAGTGCTGGTCAGGTGTGTGTGTGTGCTTGATGCTTCTGTCGCTGTTCATCTAAAACTCCACATCTGTAATCCTCTTAGTCTATGCTGACATCATCTACAGCAGCTCAAACGCTCTAATGGCTAATGGACAGACGGCTGCTTCTCACTCAGGCCTGCTGGACATGCTAATGAGATGGAGAGATGGGCACTAGTGGGCGGGGCATAAGAGGCTGGAGATATTCACACACTGCTGACACACAACCAGGTTTAAAGCCCTTATGAAAGTCATTCCTGCATGATAGATGCTCTTGAAGACTGCTACAGCAGAACTCATGTGTGTTGTGTGATGATCACTCACTCTTTTTAGCAGGTACTCCAGCACTGGTTTCTGAATCCTCCTCCAGTTTGTTCTTCTTCTGCCTCTTCTGCTTTACACTCTTCTTTTCCTTCTCCAGCTTTGATGAATCTCTCTGATTCTGAAAACGATCAAAGACTTACTGTACTCATGTAGGACTATGGTATTGAACATTCTGACCTTTTTTATTTACAGTATGAGGCAAATAAATAATGGATTCTTTATAAATATTGAATGAAGAAAGAAAGAATTAACGAGAGAATGCATGAATGATTAAATTAACAAATAAATGCACAAATGAATGCATGAGTGAATGAATGCGTCAATGAATAAATGCATGAGTGAATGAATATGTCAATGCCTGAATAAATAAATGAACACATGAATGAATGTGTCAATGAATGAATGCATGCACGGATCAATGATTGGATGAATAAATAAATGAACACATAAATGAATGTGTCAATGAATAAATGCATGAGTGAATGAATGTGTCAATGCATGAATAAATAAATGAACACATGAATGAATGCTTAAGTGAATTAATGAATCAATAAATTAATGAACAAATGCATCAAGGAATGAATGCAAAAGTGAATGAATGAATGAAATAATTAATAACTGAATTAATAAACATGAATAAATGCATCAATTAATGAATAAATGCACAAATAAGTGCATAATTAAATGAATGTGTCAATAAATGGATGAATGCATGGGTGAACGAATGAATAAACAAATGCATGAATGAATACATGAGTGAATAAATGAGTCCAAGCATGAATGAATACTTGAATTAATAAATGCATGAATGATTACACAAATAAAGGTGTGTATGCATCAATGAATGAATTAATGTGTGACTGAATAAATGAATGTATGAATGAATGAATACATGAATATACCCATGAATGCATGAATAAATCCACAACTGAATGCACGAGTGAATGACTGTCAATGCATGAATGTGTCAATGAACGAATGAATGCATGAGTAAATAAATGTGTCAATGCATGAATGAATAAATGTATGAATGATTGCATGAATTAAGGAATGAATGTCAATGAATAAATGTGTGAATAAATGAATGCATGAATGTTGAAATGAATGCATGAATAAATGCACGATTGAATGCATGAGTGAATGACTGTGTTGAAGAACAAATAAATGCATGAATAAATATACTTAAGTGAATAAATAAATGCATCAATGAATGAATGATGCTTCAATAAACCACCTCACGTGTGCATTATTTTCTAACAGGCGAGATTTCCCTGACTGATTTGAGCTGTCAGCAGCAGGTAAAACACAGAGATCTGATATGTACCGTGGTGCTGGAGGACTCTTCCTCACACAGATCGATGAGGATGCTCTCCTGTCCTCGGTCTCCAGTTTTATCAATGATCCAGTCGTCGCTGAGGCTCCTCTGAGTCGTCGAGCTGCTGCTGGCGTTTGCTGCTCCTCTCTGATACAGTGACGTCAGGGAACTGTTCATGTGATTCGTGTGCTGGAGAAATAATGTAAGGGGTCAGTAACTGTAACTGATGAGTAACTGATGACAGAGTTTTCACAATTAATTCATTCATTTTCCATCAGCTTAGTCCCTTTACTTATCAGGAGAATGCCACAGCGGAATGAACCGCCAACTATTCCAGGATATGTTTTACACAGTGAATGATCTTCCAGCTGCAACCCAGTACTGGGAAAATCAGTCATGAATATTTTTGATAACTTTTTAGTAAAGCAAATTGAATCTGTCATAAAGACGGTCTCATTATCAGAGTCAATAGTACTCTAACTTTAATATTACACGACCATAACAGCATCATTAATATTTAATCATATTTTAACGACAAGTTAACTTGTGCCACTGTAATTAAAGAGAAGCAAACTATTAACAAAGCTGTTATAAAATTCATGACACGATTATAACAGCCTCATAACAATCGAGTTCATGACAGATTTATGACAGGTTATGTTGTCTTGGTAACGTCAAGTTGTCAAAACAAAAACATCTCCAACAATGTCATCTTCGCTTTTAAAATGACACAACTGACAGTTTTCATAAGCACACATAAGAGCCCATATATTAAAATAAAGGTTATGCACACGTCCATCATGTGAAATGGTACATATTGTGCCTTTAATTAATGTACAGCATTCATATCAGGTATTTGTGTAGCGGTTAACGTGCTGCTTTACTTCATGTTCAGGAATATCGTCCTCGCTGTCTGTGCTGGACGCTGTGACGTGGCTGCCGTCGCTGGAAAACATCAGCACCAAATGAAGAGAGCAAACAGCAGAGTAATAATACAGTGAAGTGATGATGGATGTGGAAACTGCGTGTGTGTGTGTGTGTGTGTGTGTGTGTGTGTGTGTGTGTGTGTGTGTGTGTGTGTGTGTTTACCCATCCTCTGGGCTGCGTCTCGCTCTTTTTGCCAGATGTTTGTTTTCCAGAGCAGAGAATTCAGAATCAGACTCGCTGCATATCAGCGCAAACACTGCACAGATGGCACATCAACACTACATTCATCATGCTTTATTTACACCCCAGGGGGATATTTATATACATGCATAAAGTAATAGCTGATGTGTTTCCTCTTCTCCATGATGACAGCACATAATATTAGACTAGATATTCTTCAAGACACTAGTGTTCAGCTTACAGTGACATGTAAAGGCTTCACTAGGGTAATTAGGGTAAAGTTAGGGTAATTAGGCAAGTCATTGTATAACAGTGGTTTGTTCTGGAGACAATCCAACACTAATATTGCTGAAGGGGTGAATAATATTGACCTTAAAATTGCTTTAAAACTATTAAAACTGCTTTTATTCTAGCCCAAATAAAACAAATAAGACTTTCTCCAGAAGAACAAACATTAGAGGAAACACTGTGAACAACTCCTGAATCTGAGAAACATCATTTGGGAAATAATGGAAAAATACAATTACAGGAGGGCGAATAGTTCTGACTATAGCTGTGTATATTATAGAACTTATTTTGAATGTTTTTCTCAATCTTACATCCTGGATGCAACTCTTAAAATCTACAACAAATCCCTTAAGTGCTGTACAAGATTTCTCTCTAAAGCACAGGTTTCATGCAAAGTGATCCAGACCTTTCTCCACCTGAATCCTGAAAGCCGTCCTGTTCCTCCGGCCGTACTCAATCCTAAAAAAATACAAAAACACAAACCAACAATTAAAAACCAGGTTAAACAACTGTCCTTTGAATTAAGAGAAAAGGTATGTAAAATTATATGAAAGGTATGTAAAAAAGATTGGAGGAAACCCACCGGAACTGCTGCTGAAGCTCAGACGCCATCGCTGAAACGTCCACATACTGATCATTACGTGTTTTCAGGTACTGGAACACGAAATAAACACCAGCATAAAGTAAACACAGAGAAATATAAACAGTTATGGCGTCTTTGTGAGTAAAGGCAACCCCCTTATAACATTTCACCAGCTTTTAAATAAAAAAAACATTAAAAAACTATTTATATATTTTTTATTATATAAAAAAAGAAAATCCATATTAAATAAAACTCACAAAAAAACCAATGAAACTTAATGAAATCAACTTTATGAAAAATCATTAAAAAATATTTATTTTTAGAGTCACCTACAGTTGAAGAATGGATTGATACAGTGCACACTATATATGTCATGGAAAAACTACCGTTTTCATTAAGAACACAAACAGAATACTTTTTTCTAATTTGGAGTAAATGGACTGAGTATATTTCACCAATATGCCCGAATTTTTCTTGAACTGTAACCTAAATGTAACATTGTATAAATAAGTATCTTTTCTTCTTTAAAAGAATACTTCTAAAGGACTTGTAGCTCCCCATGTTTTACTGTTCATAGTTGTTCTTGTTGTTAAAGAGAAGAAAATACAAAGCATATACAAGATCTTTAAGTCTCTTTCTGTATGAGAGATTTTGTAAGATATATATGTATTTTCTTCTGAAAACTCAAAATAAAAAATGAAAAAATATATATATTTATTTTAATGCAAAAAACAACAATATATTACATTACATATTATTGATCACCATCAGATCAACAAATTTATGTCAAAATTAAACTTGTTTTAAAACTGCACCTGCAAAAATCCATCAAAGAACAAGAGATCACAGCACATTTAAATGACCAGCCATTCATTCTACTTCAGCTTAATCCTTTATTTATCAGGGATAGCCACAGCGGAATGAACCGCCAATTATTCCAGCATATATTTTACACAGCGGATGGCCTTTAAGCTGCAAACCAGTTCTGGAAAACACCCATACACTACAGCTAGTGTAGTTGATCAGTTCCCCTATAGCGCATGTGTTTGGACTGTGGGGGAAACCGGAGCACCCGGAGGAAACCCACACCAACACGGGGAGAACATGCAAACTCCACACAGAAACACTGTGAGGCGACAGCACTACCTACTGCGCCTTCCCAATTTAAATTTAGATTAAATTTAAATAAGGTTTAGAAAGATAAATCTGATTTCAGATATATAACTGATGAGGATTTTGAGGTCAAGATCTGATTCCTAAACACTCCTCACAGCAAGAAATACTGTAGTAATGTTTTGGCAAACACCATAGTTTTGTTTTGTGTGTACAACTATGTTAATGAATGCTCCAGCATACTGCAGTATGAACTACAGTGAACTGATCCACTGTAATAAGCACTGTAGTACAGTTTTTACTCAGATGATGTTAATCACCGTCCTTATAATACTTTAACACGTTCACTGTGTGTGAGCATTACATCACTTACATGTTTACTCTTCTGTATTCTTCAATCTTATTTTACATTTACCGCAGTGATTTATAGTAAACACAATAGTGTTTTAACCATACTGAATTAATCTGTTGGGGTTATTAGTCAGTTATTGTAGCACCACAACTACAGTAACATAAACAACTGGGCATGTAGTTTTCAACAGCTGTAGGGTATATTATACTACAACACACCACAGTTTACTGTGGTAAACAACACTCATGTATACTACAGTATTTATCACTTTAGCTAATAATACAGTATACTGAAGCATTCATACATTAAAAGTTGTAAATATTATAATATATATTTACATGATTATAGTCTATAGTATGGTAGAAAAACACTGTAAGTTAGTATATTAGAGCTGTGTGTTACCTGATGGACTCTGTGTTTGAGTCTCGGGTCAATATTATAACCGCCGCGGTTCTTCATGGCTCATCCCTCGCGGAGTGTCGACAGTAGGAGATATTATTAATATATCTGTGTTATTATCCACACAAATAAACCTTTAAACAAGGAGGAAGAGCAGCACATTATATTTCCCTCTGTTGCATATCGCTGCAGCTCTACATGTGCTGAACTGAACAACACACGCTGATCTCCCGCTGCAGAACACACGCGCGACCCCTGCCGGCCTGGAGACTGCACAAATAATAAACAATGTTATATTTACAATATTCATACCCCTGGAAAAATCTGACTTTAAGTAACTTCTATTTAACTAGTAAGTTTTTTTTTTTTTTTTTTACCAAAAAAACAAAAAAAGACAATATTCATTATCTTTCTCCAAAAAGTATGTACAAAAGTCCTCATTGTGGCTGTTATTTAAATTTCAAGTCAGAGTTTACCTTGAGTATGAATCATTTCAGGCTTTATTATATGTAAAATATGATATATCTATTATATATATCTAATATATAAGTAACTATTATAATTCATACTTAGGGCGGTGACACGGTGGTGTAGCACATTCACCTCACAGCAAGAAAGACGCTGGTTTGAGTCCCGGCCGGATCAGTTGGTGTTTCTGTGTGGAGTTTGCATGTTCTCCCTGTGTTAAAGAAAATAAATGAATGATTGAAGTGACACTTACATAATAATATGACAATAATATAATGTGACTATGCACATAAATACCCAGAACTGCAACATATGCATTGCTCAATATATTGAAATGTATATATTTTTTCTTTTTTCAAATGTGCAACATAACTAAATCTTTATTCTTCGTGTTCCACGTGTAAATATGTGTACACTATATTTCATGTAATTTAAGTCTTAAAATATCATACAAGATATGAAATGTGACACAAATGCATGGGCATCAGACAGAAAAATAAATAAAAAACTGCATGACAAAAGGGGTTTTCGACATATTTAAATACACAGAAATGTATTTATTACTCATGTTTTTCAATCTATGAAACTTCTGTTTGGGTAATATGACATCACAAAACTAAAACGTGAAAATACAACTGCATTCAGCAATATATAGACAGGCCTCCACAGTCACCAGAGCTCAATCCAATAGAGCAGCTTTGGGATGTGGTGGAACGGGAGATTGGCATCATGGATGTGCAGCCAACAAATCTGCAGCAACTGTGTGATGCTATCATGACAATATGGAGCAAAATCTCTGAGGAATATTTCCAGTAGCTTGCTGAATCTCTGCCATGAAGGGTTAAGGCAGATCTGAAGGCAAAAGAGGGTCCGACCCGGTACTAGTAAGGTGTACCTAATAAAGTGGCCGGTGAGTGTAAATCATTGAGCACATCGTACAGCAGGTGACAGTGTAGTCCGCAAAAACAAAAGGAGCGTGCGCCATGACGTCACATGCCAATGCTATCAGTGAGCGTGCGCGCTCCCCTGCGCTTGCTCACTGGAGAAAATGGCGAATTTGGCAACCAAGCGGCTCTGCACGAACGAGAGGTTTCCAGTTCGCCAGGATTCGGATTGCTGGAGGTCTAAACTCATTCGCAGTGTGGGTAAGAGCAGCGCACTTTACACACAACACCCGCTCAATGATTTTACTGATTATTTACGTTAGTTTCGTTGAAATCTGGCCACTAATACCTGTAGCTAACTTGCTAATAAGGCTAACCGACAGGATCGGACCAAACCACGTTCAATATTTGATCTTTAGCAATAGAGCAATCACTGCAGATCATAAACACGATCATCTGTTGTAAATTTGGTCCATGTTTCGTCAAGGTTTTGTAATTAATCTTCAGTTCTGTGCACTGGCCGGGCTGTGCGCGCTCACGGTCGACCGAAAGTTGTTATTGTTTTTAAAGCGCGCTCTTGTTCAGCCGGCCTACAGTCAGATGATGATGATGATGATGATGATGAATAATTGTGAAAGTGGATGAAAGAAAGTGAGAAGTGTCTCACTTTGGCCCACTGTGATATCACCGGTCTGAAATGACGTCAGTCTGCATTGAGCTGTCAACGTGAAGAGGAGAGAGAAGGTTGTTCTCTAACATAATAATCCTGTCTGACGCCTTTATTAGAAATATTTTTAAGCTTTTGTTTGTTTAAACGGTTTGGGATGGGCACACATGAGAATAAACGCGTAAGGCAGGGCGTATTTATAGTGTTTTTGCTTGTTTTCAGCAAATGACCCAATACAGGAGTTAACACCACTGTAGTGTATATTATACTACAATACACCCACAGTTCAGTTACTGTAATACAAACTACAATATTTCTTATTGTTTATTAGTTCACTGTAGTAAACATGACAGCAGTTTGTTAACTTAACATGCTTCTTGAGGAAAAACAACCACAGTGCTTTTGTTTTTCCATTATTTTCTGTGTAAAGCCCAAATTAACACTGCAATTCTGACCACAATTCACCTCTAATAAATGAGCTGCGCCTCAGAACACCAAGACCAAACACAATGAACGCAGTGGCTTCTGGAGGCGTGAGACAGATGCTCAAGACAGTTCTGGAGGGAATAATAATAATACTGCAGCACTGTGATGCCGGACTGACAGAGGACTGAGGCCTTTTACAATCAGCACAACAACATCTCACATCTGACACAGTGGAGAGCTGCAAACCAGCATTGCCATTGTCCATTAAAATAAATCAGTGGATTGAAACTGTCCTGTATGACAAGAGGACCGGCTGTGTCTAAACATGATGACAGCATAAAGCAGAGAGAGAATCCGTAGAGCTGGTAGTGTCAGTTTCTGAAAACTCAGGAGGAGGAAGTCACGTTTCAATCATAGTGGTTTTGAAGTTGAAAGGGAAATGACATACTGGATGGCATAGACTACATGCACAGGTTTCACTAACTACTACGTGTGCAATAATATAGACTTCTCCCGATTCAATCCGGTTTTAGGATCAGTAAAAAAAACACTGTCAAATAAAATAAAAGCTCCACAAGCAAAATACAGTCAGAATCAGAAATGCATGCACACAATACAACAAGAATCCAATCTAGCAGAGAGAACAGGAACAGCACTTTTCATGTATCTAACTGCAGTTTATAGTAACATAAACTGAAAAATATGATCAAATAACACTATAAACACACACACACACACATATATATATATAATCTTGACTGTATAATTCAAATACAGCTGTGTTGATTGATTTCATTATCTTTAGTTGCTTGGTTAATATTAAGACAGCTTGCAGAAACACAATTTTCCCAATGTTTACTTTCCAAGGCATAACCAATAGAGTTCTAGTCAGACAGATGGACATAAATATTGATCATAACTGAGTCTTACCGTTCTGAGCCAGGCATATTTGTGCATCATAACTGGTCATTTACATTTAGTCATTTAGCAGACGCTTTTATCCAAAGCGACTTACAAATGAGGACAAGGAAGCAATTTACACAACTAAGAGCAACAATGAATAAGTACTAAAGGCAAGTTTCAGGTCTGTAAAGTCTAAGAAGGGAAGTATTAGTAGTTTTTTTTTTTTTTTTAATCTTTTAATCGCTGAGAGCGTTGTTTTAGCTCATGAGCCAGATCAGAGAGTAATTAAAGCAATGGGATAATGCAAAACGCATTTTTAAATTATGCAAAATTGAAAAAAAAAACACAATATCCAAATGAGTATTGAACCCTTCAATATTATAGCAAGTATTGCGGCATCCCTATACTGCCTACAGCGTATGATGCAGGGCTTGTGTCTGTCAGTATCACTGGTTATTAAAAAGCACATACTGAAAAAAGATAAATACAAAAAAATAGTAAACACACAAAATAAATCTACTGACAAAAACAAGGCTCTCAAAAACTGCCTTTGCTTAGTGGAGTATCATTTAAATGGTACTCAAAGTTCACTATATATATATATATATATATATATATATATATATATATATATATATATATATATATACTGTTATAAATATACTGTTTTGTAGCTCTTTGATTAATCCGTGGTTGTAATTATCAATACTTAAGAGAAAGTTTCATTTGCAGTTTTAAGAGAGTTCAAAGCATTCAGGCGCAAGCAATTGTACCATTTGTAACTTTAATCAAGATGTATTTTATTGGATTAAGAGCTGCAACTAACAATTATTTTGATAATCTGTTAGTTTGGCTATTATTAGTATTGTTTTTATTATTTTAATCTGATAGTAATGAAATGTTTGTTTTGTATTTGATGTTTTGCTTGTATAAAAGCATAAATCCCTGTGAGGAACTGATTGTGAACGCTTGTCTTTTTCTGAACAGGTCTTGACAGAATCTCAGATTTGCTTCTTAGGACACAAATTCTGGACGATCTCAGGCTTTTGAAAGGTATGTTTCCCAGTCCATATGTTCACATGAAGTCTACAGTAAGAATGAGCATGTTTGCTTAATTGACGGCTCATATTGCTTTAGTATTGACATCTTTATTTGCTCTGCATGTCATCCATGAGTTCAGTGTGTTGTGATCATTCAGAGCCTCATTCATGTATTCTCCACTGTTCATCAGATGTATGTACAGCACTGCTAGAAAGGGTATTTATAAAGGAATTACATGCAAATGAGTTGGTTTTGTCAGTGATGCGGGTGGATGCTGTTTGTTTGGTAGTAGTGTGTGAAGAATAGGAGGAGATCTGCGCTTCTCTTTCCATGTGTTATGGATTGTTTATTATGGTCATTTTTACTGCAGTATTCAGATATAGAGGTTTCAGTGATGGGGTAAACGCAGGCAGAATCATGCTCATAAAAGTGGAATTCACTGCACAACATGGAATATTACTCATCATGGATTGGATGAATATATCTAAATGAGTGCTTATACTTATTCATGAGCCTTTCTGGTGTTGCTGCATTGTGTTTTATCAGATTTGAAAGCGTTATGATTACATCTGGCAATATCACAGTTCTTAAATACAACATATTCAGATCTCATACATGGCAGACCTGCAGTCAAAAGGTGTTCACTGTAATAAAGCCTTTGTTAAAGTTATTTTAATTCCAGCTGTTATCATTGTGAGCGCAGACACAGATTCACATTCAAAGCTATTGAAACGTCAGCCTCAGTGTCTCTGGTGAAGTACAGTGTGCTGCCTAGCAACTGTTTCCATGCGCACTCCTTTATTCAGTGCTCTTTTGTCTTTGTTTTCACCATGGAGATGTTCAAACTCAAATGCCCACCGTTTAAAACACGCTGTTTTGTCAGAAAGGCTGAATGCAGACATATTTTGCTTAATATTAATGTTTATATGGTGTTTTTAGCAATTAAGCTAAATATTCAAGTAATTAATAATTATTTTTAATAAATGCACAGTTAGTTACTCGGTATATTTAAAGCTAGCATGAAATCAAAATGATTTAGATGTTTTTGCCAGCATGCATTGTTGGTATTAAAGTGAACAATTAATGAGTTAATCTGTTTGTTTTGGTAATCTTTAATCAAAATCTGCCCGTCTGCTTCAGCTCTGGAACGCCAGTCTTTCTTAGATGTCAGTTTGACAGATGGGTGACATGCTTAGCCACGCCCCTCTAACTGTGAGCGAAAGAAGAGAGGAGGAGCTCAATAATAAACCACACCCCCTACTCAATATCTGTGTCTCGATTCAGAAGTTGCGTTCTTTAAAGGTCCCAAGAAGTGCTTTGTGCTTTTATTTTGTTTATTATTTTATATATTTGATGTAATCTCAACTGAAACATGATGAGAGGGCGGGGGATAGAATAGCCCCTCCCCTTTAAAAACAGCCAATAGCGTGTTTTCTCACAGTTCTGCCAGTGAGAGTGGTTGAGCTTAAGCACATCAAATGAACAGCCAATCAGAAGGCGGAAGTGGCATTTGATTGGTTAGAAGAGTCGATGAAAAAAATCATTGATTGATTTCAGACTATATCAGTTTTATGGGGTGGTGCAGTAGGTAGTGCTGTCACCTCACAGCAAAAAGGTCCTGGTTCGAGCCTCGGCTGGGTCAGTTGGCGATTCTGTGTGGAGTTTGCATGTTCTCCCCGTGTTCGCGTGGGTTTCCTCCGGGTGCTCCGGTTTCCCCCACAGTCCAAACACGTGCTGTACAGGTGAATTGGGTAAGCTAAATTGTCCGTAGTGTACGAGTGTGAATAAGTGTGTATTAATGTTTCCCAGAGATGGGTTGCAGCTGGAAGGGCATCTGCTGCGTAAAAACATATTCTGGAATAGTTGGCGGTTCATTCCACTGTGGCAACCCCTGAATAATAAAGAGACTAAGCTGAAAAGAAAATGGATTAATGAATGAATATCAGTTTTGTATCTTCTAAACATGAATTTTGTCACTGTTTTGCAGCACACTGGATTATAGATATCCTTAGGACTAACATGTAATAACTATATAGTAATGAATATAATAAATAACTTTATTTTAATTTCATGGGACCTTTAAAGGTGAGTCTGTTGAAGTCCACACAGGCTTAGCAACCCTAACAGCATGCAGTTAATTAGATATTTTATTTAACAGATTTTAAAACTATTAAAAATATTAATTATTTTAAATGTAAAATTGGACCGTTAATATGAAACTCTGCTTCTGGTAAACACGTAATCTCAGCAAGTTTATCCATCAAACAAACAAAACTTTGATCTTTAATCAAAGTGCATTTGGATTGTCTTCTTCTCTGTTGATTTCAGTTTCAGCCACAATATTTTTAACCACGCCCCCTTACGGTTAGCTTACCACAAGAGAATGATGCGCAAAAAGAAAGCCACACCCCCTACTCAATATTCCATTTCAGCTGGAAGAAATCAACATACTGAAATAAGTCAACATCTTTCAGTTCATGCAGACTTAAAGCTAAAATGACTTTCAGCTGGTGATACTTGAGGATCTGAATAAAAATAATTACTAGCGGTGTAACAATACAGTCAAGTCACAGTTCTACACGCATCACAATACTGAACTCGTGATATTTTGCACAAGTGGATGGTATATAAGGATGTAACGATGACCCATGAGCTGCCTGAAAACTGACTTAAATATGTGACTACTGAATCTGCAATTTAAATGTGTGAGAGTGCATCTGTGGCTCATGCAGCTACTCTGACAACAGTTTCACATGTTAATAAAGTCAGGTTATGCTGTTTTTGTTTCAGGTTTAGAGATTTATAGAAGTATAGCTGGGTTTGCATACAAACCTGAAGTGAATCTTTCGCTTAAAAAAGAGAGTTAGGATGTGTTTCCATTAAGTAATGGTAACCTAGCCACAGTAAACAAGGCAAACATAATGCAGTCACGCGGATGTAATATTTGCTTTGTCAGAGATTATTCTCATTAACACTGTTACACACAAGTTGAAAACCACCTAAAGCGAGTGTAAATAAAAAACTAATTATATTGGAAATTTGACATTTGAGTCACTCGTTTCTCATGCGACACTTCAAAATTCGGTCTTCGTTTACCTGCACTTATATTAATATCATGCACACACACACTGAATAAAACTATATATCACAAACTTATTGTTTGCATCAATTCTTAGTCTTGATACTTGATGCAATGCATTGTTACACCACTAGTCATTACGCTGATGTGCAGAAGCTTTGACTGTTTTCATGCAAAGAAAGGGAGCACTAGTTAGTGTGTAAACCCTGCAGTAGTGTGTACTGAAGTAGCAGCATTGGATACAGTAGAGTATCTCTCCCATCCCTGCACACGGTTGAACTCTGCCTCTTCTTTTGGATCCACAGATTGTAAGCCTGCGAGCGTGTCACATTCATCATTTGATGAAAAATGTCTTTTCTGCTGCTTAAGACGAGAAAAAGTGAAGGTAGTTTTTTTTTGTTGTTCATTTACATTTTCCCCTTTCTTTCCTGAAATGTCAAGACACCTTGGCAGAACCGTTTTGATCTACCTTTGTTGTTCTTGCTCTAGCTATGCAATGGATGTTAATTTGTATGTTAATTTCATCCTCCATGCTTAATGAATGCATTTTAGTACATGTTGCATGTGTGTATGTAGAAGAACACACCTCCGCCTTTATTATCTTGTTTTTCCCTCGTCGACAGGAGCATATAACTGCACTCAACAAGCAGATTGTGGAAAGTGGAGGAAAACCTTTACTAGGTAAAGACCCTTCTAATATCAGCAGGCTCGAGTGGCAGTCCGATGAATTCCTCAGCGCAGTGTTACACAGAAATGGTGAGTATCGCTGGCATTTTAAGTGATGATATATATACCATAGCACTGTCCCGCTTTTCATGACTGCAAAAAACGTATGAACTTGCTCAGAGGTATTCAGCAACGTGTACTCATTTTTAGAGTTTGTATCATATATTAATGTTAAAAACATATTGGCTTCGTCCAAAATTGCATGCTTCCATACTAGATGGTACACTAAAATCAGTATGCGAGAAGTACCCAGATGACCTACTACTCTCGGCGAGATTCTAAAGTGCACATCCAATGCATGCTGCACTATCCCATGATGCCCCACGAGAGAATTCATGAATGGGAGTGAAACAATGCAAGTCGTAGGTCATGTGATCATGACAAAATGGCAGATGTAGTACGTCTGATTTCTATGCATACTGCTCCCATTCATACTGTATAGACCAGGGATGTCAAACTCAATTTCTGGAGGGCCGCAAGTCTGCACAGTTTAGTTCTAACCCTGCTCCAACACACTTACCTGTAGGCCGCAGAAACAAACCTGAAGGACTCAACTAGTTTGATCAGGTGTGTTTAATTTGGGTTGGAACTAAACTGCAGGGCTGCGGCCCTCCAGGAATTGAGTTTGACATGCCTGGTATAGACTGTACTTCTCTAACAGCTGATTAGTAGGCGATTTCAGACACAGCCGTCATATCATGTATTAGTTTGTGGTTTTTAATTGTGCATATTTTTAATAAATAGTTTTTGCATTTAGCATAGGGTTACCAGGAAAACATTTTTAATTTTATCATAAATTAATGTTAAAGATATTATAAAATGTATGTATTAATTTGTTTGTTTGTGTATTTATTAATTCAATGTTTTTGTCATGAAAATAGCTGTTGTTGCTGATGTGGCTTTAAAAAAAAAAGTATGATGATGATGTGATAACAAATGTGACTTTAGATGACAAAACCAGTCAAAATGGTATGTATTTTTTGTGTAACGCCAAAAATATTTTGAATATTAAGTTAATATCATGTATTATGAAGACATTTTGTATGTTTCTTAAAAAATATTTGGATCTTTTGATTAGTAATATGCATAGAAAATTTAAATTGCACAACCTAAAAGGTATATTTTCTCAGTATTTATTTAGTTTTTGGTTCCTCAGATTCCAGTTTAAATCGTTGCATCTTGATCAAATATTGTCAGCACATCAATGCTTATTAATTCAGCTTTCAGATAATGAAATAAACCTCAATTTTAAATCTTAAACTGATTGAAATGACTTAAATATTTATTCTAGTCAAAGAGAAGATTTAATAAATCCAGTGTGTAAATAAATGTATCATCTGCATAAGTGTATGTTTATGTCCTTGTCTGTCTCCTCTACTGTTTTGGACCGAATCTTGTGACTCAAGGCTCCATTTGCATTTAATTAAAGGATTAATAATCTATCATGTCTCAGAACAATGTTTTGTGTCTAATAGTTTCATCTTGTGGCCAGCAGCTGTTTAATAATGGGGATAAAATACATCAAGCTGGTTGTTATCTCAGAATAAACCCTTCAGTCTTACTCAACAACTGCTAATAGACCTGTTGAGTTTTATTCTGCAGTAACAACCAGCTGTATATATTTAATCCCTTCCTTATCACACATTTCTTATTGTTTGGAATCATCTGCATTCAATTTAACTAAAGTTTTTCCAATTATACTGTTAATACAGAATACACACCAAGAATCCCCGATCCGCACATCCCCGTGGTGGCTTGTGGTGTCATGCAGCAGATGCTCAGCAAGTTAACTACATACTATACCTCAAGAAACAGCTGCTCTCAGGACTCCCTTCAAACCAATGGAAAAAAGGACCAAAGCCTTGTGAAAACCAGCCGAGTCTCTTCATCTGCTGCTGTCGGTGCATTATCTGCTCAGAATAAGTTCATCATGGTGGACCAAGACGCCCCGCTGGACCTCTCTGTGAAGAAGATTAAAGTAGAGGACATCCAGCAAGGTAGAGAATATAGTTATGGATATATATATATATATATATATATATATATATATATATACATACACATACAGTTGAAGTTAAAATTAATAGCCTTCATGTGATTTATAAAACCTAACCACCAGAAAAAACTACTGTTATACGGTGACTTGTCTAATTACCCTAACTTTACCCTTATTACCCTAGTGAAGCCTTTAAATGTCACTTTAAGCTGAACACTAGTGTCTTGAAGAATATCTAGTCTAATATTATGTGCTGTCATCATGACAAAGAGAAAATAAATCAGTTATTAGAAAGCAGCTATTACAACTATTATGATTAGAAATGTGTGAATTAATCTTCCCGTTAAACAAGTTGGGGAAAAATATACAGCGGGCTAATAATTCAACTGCATACAAAGTGCTTGTAAAGAAGTGGTATTTTAAATGATCTGTGTTGATCCTGTAGATGGAGTTCTTGATCTTTCAACTAAGAAGAATTTAAGCAAAGACCATTTGTGTTTAAAGAACTCTCCAGTCCACGTCAGTCCGGCTGCACGGTTGGTTAAAAGGTAAAAGAAATCAGATTATGACCAAGTTCATTAGTCTTGTTTTCTCATCATGTTCATGCATACAATAAGATTCCATTAGTTGGTGTTAGTTACAAATTTACTAACATAACAAATAATACACTTAATATGGTATTTGTTCATTAATGATAAGAGACTAGTTTATTATTAGTTCTTGTTAACTTGCAGTGCATTACCTAATGTTTACAAACACAGATGTGGAGTTTAATAATGCATTAGTTAATGCTGAACTATGATTAATAATGTACAAATATTGTTTATAATTGAAGTTAATGTATTTACTACACAAACTAACATATTGACATACTCATGACGTAAACCCGGAGTGCTGCTGGGGGTATTACAAGATTTTTTTTAAAAGCTTTTATGACTTAAAACACTTTTATTGTAATCAATGTCAATGAAGTTATCATATATGTTTTTTTATAAAGGTTTAAAGGAAACTTAGGCTTATTTTACAGCTCCCCTGTAGTTATAAAGGTGAGTTTTACCATTGTTGAATCCATTCAGCCAATCTCTGGATCTGGCAGGAACACTTTTAGCTTGGCTTAGCATCATTCATTGACCCGTCTTAGACCATTAGCATCTTGTTCAAAAACCTCATTTTTTGCCAGACTTGGTACATGATGAAATTGCAGAAGAGTCTAACTTTAAATGGGGAAATTTTTTAAACTCTTTGGTAATTTTTGAGCAAGATGCTAATGGTCTATTCTGAAGTCTTCCCACCAGACCTGGAGATCAGCTGAATAGATTTAACAATGATAAAACGTAAGAGCTTAACTGTAAAACTACCTTATTTCCCAAAACACTGAGTGTTCCTTTAACTCAGGGGTCATCAAACTTGTTCTTGGAGGGCCGATGTCCTGTAAATTTTAGCTCCAACCCTAATCAAACACACCTGAACAAGCTAATCAAGCTCTTACTAGGTATACTTTAAACACCCAGGCAGGTGTGTTGAGGCCAGTTGGAGCTAAACACTGCAGGGTCACCGGCCCTCCAGGACCAGGATTGGTGACCCCTGCTTTAACTGATGGAAGCTGTAAAGTGTGCCCCATGCATTTCAGTATTACCCAGATACTTATCATAACTTGTTTGCTCTGTCTTTCAGGGACTCCATCGATCTGAGTCTTGCCCAAGTGGGGGATCTACAGTCGGCCTCCACTTTGGAACAGTTCATGTCTAAGCTGTGTTTGCATCATCAGCATCAGATAGTTGACGCATTAGGCTTCTTACAAAGCGAAGTCAAGACCGTGTCCAACCATTTCCAAGCACCTATTTCAACTTTGCCCGAGAAGCAAGCAACAACCAGCAGCAGTATTGTGTCCTCTGAAAGCAGGTCCGAGGTTCAGCGGCCTGAAAGAACTTGCTCTGTGGATGCTGCTTTGAGCATTAAGACTCAATCTGTTGCTAGAAGTCAAAAAACTACTTCAGAGGACTTAAACGCTGATGTTAGCAGTATTGCAACCAGTGAAAAAACAGTTGACATTTGTAAGAAGGAAGATTTCTCATCTTCATCATCGTGTGGAACAGTTGTTGAGCCGGAAAATGCAAGTTCTCCAGTGACTAAGACGACTACTGATCATCAGGAAATTAAAAAGTCTTTAGGTTCAAGCCTTCAGCAAGTGAAACATGGTGATTCTGTAAAGAAATGTCTGTGCAGTGCTGAGCGGTGTACATGTACTGCGGCATCTGATCAAGAAGACCTGCTATCAAAACACACAGACATGTCCTCGGTTGCTCAAAACGAGGATGCAGTTGTAAACCCCTCCACAGTTCACAAAGCATCTAATGTTGTTTTATCAGTTTCTCCAAGAACTGCCAGGAAAAGCAGAAAAGGGTCATGCCTCAGGCCAAGGAATGGCTCTTTAAGCTGTATTATTAGTGATCCTGATAGCCACTGTGACTTGGTTTATATTAAAAAATCAATAATAGAATGTCAGCCTCAATCTCGTAATCGACTGCATCCACGACTGAATGCCCGAAAGAGCACAAGAGGGCACAAGTATGTTGAGGAGTATTTGGAGCTAAAAACCGTCCGAACACTAGCACGTAAACCTATACATGATTCCGTTGGGAATTGTCCCGTGCTTTTGGCAGACTTGCAAACTTCAGTAACTCCGAGGCAGACTCTTTCTGGAAGTGTTCCTCTAGTAAATGCGCCCTTTACAGGGGACTGCATGAAGAACATTATTCAGAAGTTATCATCGGAGCAGATAGCGGAGGAGGAAATGCCAGGGGATGTGGTCAAAGTTACCGGTATAAGTCTGATGGTTGAAACCAGTCACACTGATAAAACTGAAACAAATAGCCAAATTTCCCATGAGCCTTCATGTAAGGAGAGTGAAGCAAGTATGCAGATAGATGTGAGTTTAGAAACTGTGAGTTGTACTCCAAATGCAGTAGAGCAAGAAGAAAACATGGATGTGGAAGAAGCCAAAGAGTCCACAGAAACAACAGAACTGGCTGTAGAGACAGAACAGTGTGATCCCCCACTTGTACCTATTGAAGAAGAACAGTGTGATGCACCAGTTGTACCTATTGAAGAAGAACAGTGTGATCCGCCAGTTGTACCTATTAAAGAGATACAGTGCAATCCCTCAGTTGTACCTATTGAGAAAGAGGTGGACTGTGGTACTGAAAGTAAGCCTGATTGTGAAGGTCAGTCTTTGGAGCCATCATTGAGTCCTGCATCCCATAACATGGACCCAGAGTCTTCTACTATTGAAATTAGTGATGAACAGAATAATGAGAGGGAATCTACGAGCCCTACAGACGCTGAAACTGATACTGCAGATGTCCAAGAACCATCAGAGGCATCAGAAGTGAATGCAAACACTGAGGAGGACAGAAATGCTCAAGAGCAAACACTGGGGGATGTTGAACCTAATCTCCAAATGCTACCGGAGAAGAAGGAAGAGGATTTATCAGGGTCTAAAATTGCAGAAGTTTCAACTGTTCAAGCGCTTGCAAATTGTAAGGACACAGATTCCATTCCTCCAAAAGTTTTAAGTACAAAACACACAGTGTCTTCAGATAGATGTTTGCGCAGTAGAGTTTCAAAAGCCAGTGTTGACGTAGTGAAAGACTCTGTAAAGCATGGTGCGTCTGAACCTGTTGATCATGCCAATGATGCAAACACGAAGACTCAGTCTGCTGAAACTAATGTTTGTACTGGGGAAGAGCATAATTCTGAGCCTGTAGAGATTCCTATAGAGAAACCGAACCATCCAGTTATAGATAATGCAGTCAAAACGACACCGAAATCAAAAAGTGGGAAAGCCAAGCAACAAAGTCCAAAAGTTGAAACGAATGAGCCGCCGAGTGTTTTGCCTCCTGAAGTACTTCCAGAGACTATAAGCACTGCTTCCAATACTACAGAGAGTGAAAAACAACACAAAATGAACAGTCAAGCCTCTGAAAACTTGACACTTAGAAGTAAAAGCAGTCCTATTGAACTGCCGGTTAGTGGAGACTGTTCTCCCAACAAAAAGTCTCCACATAGCTCTGAAAATATGCTTTTGAGAAGCAGAAGTAACACTGAAAAACTCTGTGGTAGTAAATCAAACAGTCTGACTGACGGCCATTCGGAAACTCAAGGGCAGATGCCTTTAAGAGGAAACAGTTCTGCAAGTGATCAAGGGAGTATTGGAGATTTGTGTACACCTTCAGAGAGCGCAACCCGTATGCCTCTAAGAAGCAGAACTATTAGCACTAATAAACAAACTGTTACCAGGGAATCTCCTGTTAAGTGTTCCATTAAAAGTGAACCTGCTAGTTCACCCTCCAGTAAGAAAATAGAGGCTAATGGGCACATGCCTTTAAGAAGCAGTGCCGGCGTAACAGCAGAACAACCCTGCAATGACAAATCTGCATTAGAGAGCCCTGGGCGTATGTCTTTAAGAAGAGGGAACGCATCAAATACAGAAAAGCCTTGTGGCTCAACAACACCCCCTACTGCAAATAAACGCCCTTCGAGGATACATAAGGTTTCGGCATCCTCAAGCGGGGACGCCGAAGAGATCCCATCCAGTTCAAAACTCGAAATACAAAATAAAAAGCACACAGAGTCCCAGATTAAAGGCTCTGATGAATTCTTCCATGTACCCAGTCTTCCGAGGTCTGAACCAATTGTTTGTAATCCATCCAAATTTCTGGAGGCCCTCAGAGGAGAAGAACACCAGCAATTAATTTCAAATTTAAACGCAAAGTTTGATAAGATGCAGAAAGGTTGGGTTCAGATGGACAAGGAGGGTCAGCCTGCACCCAAACACAAAAACAAAGCAGACAGGCTTAAAGAAATCTGGAAAAGCAAGCGCAGAGTCCGAAAGTCAAGACCGTTAGAGCAGCAGAAGTTTTCCCCTGTGCAAATGCTCTTCATGAAGCCCTTTGACTTGACTAGTATCTGCCGCTGGTTCCTGCAGTCGACTGAAACGAAATCCTTGGTGATTGTGAAAAAGGTGAACACCAGACTTCCCTCTGAAACGCAGTTGTGTTTCCACTCTTCGTCAGCAGGAGCGGGGTCTGCTAACGGGATATTCCCAAGCCTCCAAGCCGAACGATTGAAGAAACATCTGAAAAAGTTTGCTATTGCATCGCCGGTGAAGAGTAACCCCAAGAATCAAAGGCTAATCTCAAAAGCTCTTGGTCAGGGTATCTCCGTGATGAGTAAAGAAAAGCCTAAACCTACAACAGCCACTCGGATCTGTACGAAAGCGCAGAGTCTTGCTGGAGTTACACCAGTGCAGGTTCCTGAAAGCGTCAGTGCGACCGCAGGCAGTGCGAAGAATCCAGCAAGTGCTAGAATACTTCGGAAGTACTCGAACATGCGTGAGAAACTTCAGGTTCAGCAAAACAAGAAATGCAAAGAGAAAGCATTAAAGAGTGCTGGTTTGAAAGCGACGATTATTCCAAAGAAAGACGACAAAGAGAAACTGCAGACACAAAAAGGGCCAAAATCTGTGGTTGTTAAAAAGATCTCCTCTTTGAGCAAGACAGCGAAGGCAAACTCTGTCCTGAAAGAGCGGGTTTTGAAAAGTGAAGACGGCTCCTCTACAAAGAGGTTGCAGGGACTCAAAAGAATAACACAAGCCATTGGTGCGCACGCCTCCGCAAACAAATTGAGCAAAAAACTGGTCAGAACTGATAAAGCACAGCGAGTGAAAACGATTAAAGTTGACTCAAAGAAATCAGCGCTCCAGAAAATCCCTCCAGAACCACAGACTTTAGATGTGGACAGTAAGTCTTCAGAGGACCAGGTGTTGACAAGGTCTCAAAGAAAGATGGAAGGTGCTCCTTCGCAGACCGCCTCTCCGAAATCCACCATGAAGCGAGGCTTGGAGCCGCTGGTTACTCCAACAAAACGTACACGGACCTCAAAACCATGAAATATGTACAGGATCTCTCTAGAAACTTAAGTTGCAGTGTTTTACAAGAATACGGAGTGCTGATGCTGTTCAAAAGCGAAGGACAGATTTATTTTTGAAGCTATTTTTTTAAGCTTGGCGGTGCATTTTTCAGAGTTTTGTACGTATTGTCAGATGAGAGAGATTCGTCTTTGCTAGTTTGGTCAAAGAAGTTTTTCTTTTCAGCATTAGATTTGTCCAAATATGCTTTAAGAAATTATTTGTTGGTCATTTTTTCCCTTTGATCGGTCCATTACAGGGAAAAAAAAAAAGTCAAGTGAATAAAGGTTTTGATTCCCATGCATGGGGCATTTTAAACATGAACATGAAATGAACTGTAATTCACTTCTTTGTTTGATCGTTGTACAGCTTATTGTTAAACGCTTGTAAAATTGAACCAGATATTATTTAAGGAATAATCCACACTTTTACAGCAGTAGTTTTAGCTAATTAAAGTGGCTTTGTACCCTGAATAATGTGCCTTTTTCTTATCTGTATTTATAATGGAGGATGCCTCTAGAAATAAAGCCTCATTATTTTTGCACATAGATGAAGAGAGCGATTTGTCCCAAAATTCTTACGACTTTCTTTTTTTTAAATGAGTTTCCCTCTCTGGTATTCCTGATTTAGTTTTTTCTTTTTAGAGCGCTGAAGTTTAAATGTGTGGTTTCATCTAGTGTGTCCGAGTCATGTTGATGATGATGATTTGTACATGCAGTAGTTTCTATTGCTGGTTTCTTCAGTAGATTATTGAGTATGCATTATGGTCTCACACTTTCAAAAACAGCTGTATTTATGATGGAAGCTATGCAAGTGTACAGGTTTTATATGACATTTTCTGCTCTAACTTATCTAGTTTGTGAATCATTTGGGTGGAATAAAAATGCATAGTTTTTTCCTGTTTAGACACACTGACGATAAATAAATCCTCTTCAATGTGGTTTTTGCATTAGATCATTTACCTGTCTTGAAGACCTTATATGGTTTGTGGAAGTGGGGAAAATGTGAATGAATTTAGTTTGAGCTTTATGTGTGTTGCCTCTTGTCGTTTGTTGATGCTTTAAATATTTTAGATTTTTCAAAGCCTAAGCAATCGTTGAAAGTAAAGTTTGATTTCATTCAGCCCCGCCTCTTAAAATAATGGGTGGATTTTAACCTCTAACAGTTCCACCTCTGGGTGAAAAGGGTGGAGTCTCACATTATCCTGCTCTGCCTCTGTGAATTTAATGGGTGGGGTTTGACCATCAATCTTATCTCTTGGTGTAATGGATGGAGTTTGACATCATATAGCTCCACCTATCTGGGTATAATGGGTGGAGTCTCAAATTATCCAGCTCTGCCTCTGAATTTATTAGGTGGAGTTTGACTTCATTCAGCCCCGCCTCTGAATTCAATAGGTGGAGTTTGACCTTATCCAGCTCCACATCTGTATATTTTATAGGTGGAGTTTGACCATCTTTACCACCTTTTTTAAATGAATGGGTGAAGTTTAATCTCTGATAGCTCCACCTCTGGGTGAAAAGGGTGGAGTCTCACATTATTCTGCTCCGCCTCTCTGAATTTAATGGGTGGGGTTTGACCATCAAGCTTCTCCTTTCTGGATGTAATTTGGTGGAGTTTGACGTTATCCAGCTCTGCCACTGAATAATGGGTGGAGTTTCACAATTAAGCTCCACCTCTGAATGTAATGGGTGAAGTTTGACCTTATCCAGTACCGCCTCTCTAATGGGTGGAGTTTAACCATCTAATTTTACAATTTTTAATTTAATTGGTGGAATATGACCTGTAATAGCTCCGCCTCTGGGTGAAATAGGTGGAGTCTCACATTATCCTGCTGCACATCTGAATTTAATATATGGGGTTTGACCATCAAGATTCGCCTCTCTGGATTTAATTGGGTGGAGTTTGACCATCTAGCTCCGCCTCTCTGGATTAATAGGTGGAGTTTGACAATCAAGCTTCGCCTCTGAATGTAATGGGTGGAGTTTGACCTTATCCAGCTCCGCCTCTCTAAATTAATGGGTGGAGTTTAACAATCAAGCTCTGCCTCTGAATTTAATAGATGGAGTTTGACCATATAGCTCTGCCTTTGGGTAAATTGGGTGTACTCTCACATTATCCAGCTCCGCCTTTATGAAATTAATGGGTGGAGTTTGACTACATCTAGCCCGCCTCTGATTGTAATTTATCGGAGTTGGACCTAATCCACCACTACTGTTAAGATGTGATGGGTGGAGTTTGACGTCAAGCCCCGCCTCTCTAGATACAATGGATGGATTTTGACCTCATATAGTTCCGCCTCTCTGGGTAAAATGGGTGGAGTCTCACATTATCCTGCTCTGATTCTCTGATTTTAATGGGTGGGGTTTAACCCTCTAGCTTTACCTCTTTGGATGTAATAAGTGGAGTTTGACTTTATCAAGCCCCGCCTCTCTAGATATTATGGGTGGAGTCTGACATCCTGCTCCACCTTTCTGAATTTAATGGGGAGGGTTTGACCATCTAGCTCCACCTCTCTGGTGTAATAGGTGGAGTCTCACATTATCCAAGCTTCACTTCTTTAAGGATGTGATGGGTGGAGTTGGACTTCAGAGAACTCCCGTCTCTTGATGTTTACAAGGATACATACACATATATGTACACACACACAAACACACATAAACGTATAATTACGATCTGTGTCGGAGCAGAACATGAATAAACCAAATATACCTGCTTGCTCCTGAAAGCTGTTTAGCATAAAGCAGACGAAGACGCTCATAATCACACATTTTAATGAATGAAAAAGGAGGAAGTTCAGTAAACATTTTGGTGGTGCTACTTACATTCGGAGTAACTGCAGTTAGTCAACGTAACTATCAACGTAACATCAGAAGAATAAACAGCAAGAGCTCTTACATGTTCTATATGCAACAGCGACGGTTTCTTTCACAATAAAGATTCTTGAGTTCATGATGCGATGGTTGTGTCTGGCACGAGGTTAGAGCGGACCAATGAAATCTACAGGAAGAGTTCGTAACCCTTTCCGATGATCCGTCTGCACTGAAGCACTGCGAAAACATTGAAGATAACGTTCGTTCCCAATACCTCCATGTACAATAAGAGCAATACGTTTCCACAGTAGTGTAACAAAACAGGCCGGCGATCTGGACAACACCAACCGAGTGGTCAAAAATAATGAACGTATGGTTCCATTACTGCAAAGTTCTTGAATGGTCTCGCAACTAAAAATATGGCAGCGTGAGCGTTTTACTTTCTCTTTTGGTCTGCGCTTGAAATGTTAGTAGCGATCAGATCTGGACGGTAACTTCCCTATTAAATCTCAATGACCTGAATTTATTCACAACTCAACAAAAATCATCATACTCATAAAGGAGAATTCAGCGTTCTATCCGGAGAGGTCTTTAAAATAAATAAGCACAAAACCAAGCACAAAGAAACTCTGAAGGAATTAAATGTGGTATTCACATGGAAGACAACATTTAGGCTACGATATTCAAAACGAAAAAACAATCCTATAACAATAAGGCTAATAATATCAGCTAATAATCATCTATGTTTTGGGCCAGTGTAGCCTTCATAAGCAAACGACCGAATGAAACACCAAATTCCACACCTGCTGCTCGATAGTAAAGTCCTGAAAACACAAATTTATTCTTTAACATATAAAAATACTATACCAAAATGAAATACAAATATATATTAGAATCTGTTAAGCATTTCTGTATAAAGTGAAGGTCTAGGGAGTTAGGAAAAGGAAATCAACGCGAAAAACAAACACAAACAAAGGAAAATTAGCCAAACTGCACATGTTGGACGGCGATGATCATGGCGATCTGCAAACGTTCACGAACACACAAGCTTGCAGAGGTAATACTGTACCAATCGAAAAGAGAACAGCTGGGAAATTGTTAAGATTAGTGGTATAATAAAGTGTTGTGGTCATAACAGCGTACAGTCATACAGTACAGCTTCAACACTGACCCACATATAAACACTCTGCAGTGGCGTTGCATTGGTTAGCAGTGTTTCAATAAGCCATGGTCTATTTTAGCTAACACTTTACTTGGAGTGTTCATGAGACTGTCATGTAACTTTTATAATCATGTTTTATGAATACTTATGAAGGTTATTAAGTGTCATTCGCTCAGCCCTAAAGAAAAATCCAGTTTAAACCAGCCTAAGCTGGTTGGCTGGTTTTAGCTGATCGACCAGCCTGGTTTTAGAGGGGTTTTGGCCATTTCCAGGCTGGTTTCCAGCCATTTCCAACCTGGTCTTAGCTGGTCAGGCTGGGAGATGACCAGCTAAAACCAGCTTGACCAGCCTAGCCAGGCTTGGAGTCCAGCCAAAGCCTGCTATGTCCAGCTTAAACCAGGCTGGTCAAGCTGGTTTTAGCTGGTCATTTTCCAGCCTGACCAGCTAAGACTAGGCTGGAAGTGGCTGGAAACCAGTATGGAAATGGCCAAAACCCCTCTAAAACCAGGCTGGTCAACCAGCTAAAACCAGCCAACCGGCCTAGGCTGGTATAAACTGGATTTTTCAGCACGGAGTAGTGTCGTTTTAAAAGCAAAGAGACATTTGCTGCGTCCCAATCCGCATAGCTTTGGGACAAACTGTTTCCTCTAAGTTTCAACTAACTTAGTCAATCATCTCCACACATCATCCACATTCCTTTCATGTGTAATTACCTTCGTTATTGTAGATTCAGCAGCAGCAGGTTAATCTTCCGTTCGCGAGTCTCTCATCAGAGAAATCTCCTCAGGTGTTTGGATAATTACGCAGAGTTCAGAAGTGATTGACCAAACACGTCTTTATAGATGTCCACATTGTTGTTGCAGATGAATTAAACAAGGAAAACGTGATTTAAAGATTTTCCAGTTGGCTAGATATTAATTAATAGTCATTCAAACAACTTTACCGAAGCCTCTCTAGTTGACGGTTGGTCTCGCGCGTCCGCCATGTTTGTAGTTTGTTTACACTTTTTACCCGCATTTGTAGTTCTAATCGAATTCACGTCCAGCGCCTAATGTGATGATTAGCAGTTTGTGTGCAGAATGCACTGCATATTTCTACCAGAAATAGTACATTTATAACCTTTGGCACACTCTTTTCAACATAATACGGTTTGGAACACACTGATTTCTATAATATCTTTCTAATTTTACTCATTTTAATTAGCTTTTCATTTACAATCATATCTGAATTGGGACGTAGCAATTGTTTGTTTTGACAACTTGACGTAAACAAATACACCACAACCTGTTTTTGTCTGTCATGATAATTTGACCTCATAAATCTGTCATAAACATGACTGAAGCATTATAGATGTTTTACATTTTATAAAAGCATCATTAATATTTTTTTGAGCTCAGCATCAGTGCCACAAGCTGAATTTGCCATTAAAATCTCATTAAATATTAATGAAGCTCTTAAAAATAATCAGAGTAATGACACTTAACGAGACATTTTAATGTCAAATACAGTGAAAACGTGTTCAGAAAAATATTCATAACTCTTATAATGCCTCATGACAGTCATGTTTATGACAGGTTTCGTTGTCTTGATAATGTCAAGTTTTCATGAAACAGGTTGTGATGTATTTGTCTACATCAAGCTGTCATAACAAACAATGTCATCTTAAAATGACCTAACTGAGCGAATGACACCTAATAACAGTTGCCATAAGCATGCATAAAATCTTATGTCATGTCATGAATATAAAGGCTTCATGACAGTCCTATGAACACCCCTTGAAGTAAAGCGTTTCTCTATTTTCTGCTCAGCAGTGCTAATATTAACCACAATCCAGACACCACATGACGATGAGCATGCATCTTAGAAACAGTGATGAGATCTATCTAGCGCTTGATTTCTGCTCTCACTTACATTCTGTCGGGTTTCCCTTTGAGGTAATGGAATGACAAAACACTGTGTGGAAGTGATTCATTTGACTTTTTCTACCGAAAGTCCAGAAATTATAATAATTATAAGTCGAGATACTGTAAAGAAGCTCCTTTGGTAACTATATAAGGAGCGTCGAACGGGTATTTTTGTCCGCCAAACCATCTATTAAATTTAGTTCGACTTTGTTTTCTACCGAAAGTCCAGATATTGTAAAGAAGCTCCTTTGGTAACTATATATGGTGCGTCGAACAGGTATTTTTGTCCGCCATACCATCTATTGGATTTAGTTCGGCTTTGTTTTCTACAGAAAGTCCAGATATTGTAAAGAAGCTCCTTTGGTAACGGCATAAGGAGCGTCGAATGGGTTTTTTAATCATCCGTGTCAACTATTTGATTTAGTTTGACTTTCGTTTTTTATTAAAAGTCAAGACACTGTAAAGCAGCTCCTTTAGTAACCATACAAGGAGCGTTGAATCAGTATTTTTGTCCGCCTTTTTACTTTTTCTACCAAAAGTTCAAATATTGTAAAGAAGCTCATAGTGTAACTATATAAGGAGCGTCGAACAGGTATTTTTGTCCGCCATACCATCTATTGGATTTAGTTTGATTTTCATTTCCTATTAAAAAGTCGAGATACTGTAAAGAAGCTCCTTTGGTAACTATATATGGAGCGTCGCATGGGTATTTTTATCCTCAGTGTCAACTATTTGATTTAGTTAGACTTTTGTTTTCTATTAAAGTCGAGATATTGTAAAGACGCTCGTATGGTAACTATAGAGTGTTGCATGGGTATTTTTGTCCGCCATGTCATCTACTGGATTTAGTTTGACTTTCTTTTTCTAACAAAAGTCCAGATATTGTAAAGAAGCTCCTTTGTTAACGGCATAAGGAGCATCGAATGGGTTTTTTAATCATCCGTGTCAACTATTCGATTAAGTTTGACTTTCGTTTTCTATTAAAAGTCAAGACACTGTAACGAAGCTCCTTTGGTAACGATACAAGGAGCGTTGAATGGGTATTTTTGTCCTCCTTGTTGTCTATTCCATTCAGTTTGACTTTTGTTTTTCATACTAAAAGTCGAGATATTGTAAAGAAGCTGCTTTGGTAACTATATGTGGAGTGTCGAATGGGTATTTTTGTCCGCCATGTCATCTACTGGATTTAGTTTGACTCGTTTTCTACCAAAAGTCCAGATATTGTAAAGAAGCTCCTTTGGTAGCTGTTTAAGGAGCATTGAATGGTATTTTTGTCCGCCAAGTCATCTATTAGATTTAGCTTGACCTTGTTTTCTACCAAAGGCTGAGATACTGTAAAGCAGCTCCTATGATAACTGTGTATTTTATCCGATGCATCTTCTATCAATCACGTGCACTGTGGATTTAGGACACGCAGAAGAGTCCTGTGTGCCCCACATATTCACAAAATGACTGAAAATATCTGTCTCGACAGCATGTCAATCCATCGCACGCTCCCTTCCACAGATATATATCTATATATATATTACATTTAGCTTGTTTTGTGCTCGCAAATGTGGAAGCTCTGTTCTTGCGTCGCCATTATCTGCTCAGATACACGTCCAGAGAGAGTCAAAAAAACAACAGAAAGACGTGACTTTTCTGTCCTGCTGAAACGAGCGCAAGCACAAAAAGAGGCTGAATTTATCCGGGTGTTGTTACGGGTTGTCGTCTCTGAATACCCAATGGGGGATGGTGTGTTTTGCGACTGTGATGACGGTGTGCTGCTGGTCGTGTCCTACATGCACCCCACGCAGCCACACTTGATGGTTTTCTCCACCTCCTCGCTGAAGGACGTGCCGTCGCTGCACTCGAAGCTGTATTTCCGGCGCTTCATCCGCTGGCTGGCGCAGCAGGAGCCAGACTCACACACACCGCTGCACTCCACCCACGACACCATGCGTGTGGTCTGGCAGATGGAGTAACCACGCTGCACCTGGTAGAAGTCCCGCACCGGCTCCCCGCGGCACTCCGACTCTACAACACAAAACAGGTTACAGAGATGATGAAGCAGTGCAGGACGGAATCTGCAGACATTTTTTAAGTAGGCATCGCTGCAGCCTGGAGATCCTCCAAGTGGGTTAAGAGGCTGGGTTTAGGGTTGGGGTAGGTGTAGATAAAATAGGTTGGACTCCGTGTCATGTACAAGACATTAAATAAATGAAACTCCAGGTTTGTACAGCCCACGTGGAGCTCAAGTTCCACACGTTTGGAGCTGGCTCCCATCTCTGTTTTTACCCTTCTCACATTTTTTACTATTTCTGTGCAGAATTTTGTGCAATGGGGAACAAACAATCCCGCACACTATCAAGACTTGCTGAATAAGGGTGCTTTCACACTTAGACATATGTTTGGGAGGCTGGCGCGTTTGGCCCTTAGCTGGATTCATTTGGGCATATGTGAACACCACAGTTACATTCAGATCCACGGCAAAACAAACGGTCCGAGATCGCCTGAACGAAGTGGACATTTTCTGAAATTCATTGACTGCCTGCTCTACTAAATAGTTGACCATGATTTACCTGTTTTAAATTACAGAAATCACAGAATTGTTGGTTTACAAAGAAAACAAACAAATAATCCTGTTGCAATACTACACTTAATTTTGGTTTTATTGCAAAAAAAAACAAAAAAAACATTTTAAATGAGAATTATTTTATGGCATACTTCAAAAAATAAAGATGATTTAGTATTCAAAAAAGTTTTATTTTGAATATTTTTTAAATAAATTGGTCCTCCACTTCATTTTTTCAGACTTTTCGTATTAATTCTGGTACTTAAACCACAAACCAACATATTGGTGAAGGTTGATATTTTAGAAATTATGGGATGTGTTGAAAAAAAAAGCATTGAGTGTGTTAACCAGCGATATTAGGAGTTAAGAAATGCAATTCTAATATTTTTTATTGTTGAGGTAATTAAAGGGTTCAAATCTATTTTATTTGTATTGTGCAAAGTGTATGTGTAAGGCGTCCTGCGTGTTATACATTATATAAATTGAAAAAGAAAAAACATAAACCGTTGTATGAATGCTGTAGGCAGCATGGTGGCGCAGTGGGTAGCACAATCGCCTCACATCAAGAAGTTCGAGCCCCGGCTGGGTCAGTTGGTGTTTCTGTGTGGAGTTTGCATGTTCTCCCCGTGTTGGTGTGGGTTTGGTGCTCCGGTTTCCCCCACAGTCCAAACACATGCGGGACTGGTGGATTGAATGAGCTAATACATCTAATAAGCTTCAACACATGTAATCTCTGCACTGTAGGTGATGTGTTCTGTGTAGTTTTCTCACCGCGGTCACACAGGTCTCCGCTGTAGCCCGGCTCGCAGTGGCAGTACGCGTCTCCTGTGTCAGAAATCTGGCAGTGGCCGTGTTTGCATTGCAGTTTTCGGCACGGGTTGAACAGCTCTTCATGTTGGTTGCACAGCGCACCATGAAAACCCTCCTGGCACTCACAGCGGTACGACTGCATGTCCATCGGTATACACCTGCCGTGAACACACCTGTGGAGAACACCAGCGGCAGCTCAGTCTGATGGCCACTGATTTAAGCAGCCACAAGGAAAAACAACATTACATGGCAAAAAGTGTACGACTCATATCTTATTACAATTAATCCACTAAAACTACAGTGCAGACACTTTAACTGAAGGGGTGTTCATAAGGCTGTCGTGAAGCATTTATAACCATGACATCACTCATGAATGTGAATAAGATTTCATGCATGCTTATAACAACCGCTCAGTTATGACATTTTTACATGCAAAGATGACATTGTTATGACAACTTGACATAATAAGACAACATGAATCACATGAATCCTTTATAATCATGACATGAGCTTTTATGCATGCTTATGACATCTGTGAAGTGTTATTGGCTCAGTTTTGCCATTTTATCATGTTTGAGCTAATGACATTTAATTTTAAGCATGCATAAAATCTTATTCACATTCATGCGTGTCAAGTGTCATTAGCTCAGTTATGTCATTATGAACACAAAGATGATACAATGGCTAAACTGAGCGAATAACTCTTAACAGATGTCATAAGCATGCATAAATACCATAGACTGTAAAAGATATGGACGCAGTATCCGTGACGTCACCCATATGTTTCTGAAGAACCCAAAAGAAGCTACCAGTAGGTGTGGCCAACCGTTGCCATTTTTGTTCATGCGTCATCGCACCAACCAGGGGACACCAAATAAGGGCAAAGAGGCGGAGCGTGGGCGGAGCTACAGACGCCTGCTGGCATTCTGCTTAGACAGGCTTTCCTTTGAGAGAAACGCTGAATACTTCATTACCTGCGACTCGTTTGTGTTCTGACCACATGTACTTGGCTGTACACTATATTAATAAAGTGTTTAATCTTTTAAAAACACTGCTGTATCACACTGAGCCACTAAACAGTGCTCTTATGATGATTTTCAACAGGAGGAAAGTGTGAATGACTTCCAAACACTTCAGATATAGTGTGTGTTAGTAAATGCAAGACTATTGATGAACTCCAGCATAACACTGTATGACTGTTCCAGAGCCTACAGCTGATCAATCTGGCAGATTCTGGAGAGCATTACAGCTCTAAAGAACATTATAAATGATGAATGATCTTAAATAAAGCAAATACATGTATAGAGATGGTGTATAAGTATATAACTTCACTCAACTGGGAAATGGAGGCCATGTGAATGGTTTGTGAGCACAATTAAGTGCACTCAGCATGCCATATCATCTGATAATTGTAGGAAATAATTACAAAAGACGACAGACTGTGTAAAGTCGCATAAAACAACACAGAAATAGGATGAATATGCTGAGTTCAGCAGCTATTCAGCCGGAATCAGCTGAGGTGACGGCGACCAGCGAGACCTAGCTGTCACTCAAGTGGCCACGCCCTTAATTATGCAAACCTAATATACCCTAAAATAAAGGAAACGGATGAGTTATAAAAAAATTCAGGGTAATATTAGCTGTATGCACCAAAATGGTTCTTTGTAGCAGGCTGTTAGCACCTTTTTTATGCTGTAAAATTGGCTATTTTAACACTGGGCTCAATAGAAATCTGCTCTATATGGAGCCAGGATCAGCAGAATTTTGATGAATTGCAGTGTCTGTTACCTCCGTATTAGCTTCACGAGGGAGAGCGGGAGGTTGCCGCTTGATAAAATCTCATGTCATGATTATAAAGGGTTAATCATTCATGTGAGTCAAGTCATGTTGTCTTGGTAATGTCAAGTTGTGATGACAAACAATGTCATATTTGCATTTAAAAATGTCATAACTGAGTGAACGACACTTATAAGAGTTGTTATAACCATGCGTAAAGTCTCATTCACATTCATGATGTGTAATGTGATGATTATAAAGACTTCATGACAGTCGCCCCTTCAAGTGTTATCACTCACTCAGAATATCATGGCTGACACTAGATTCTGCTTGAGTCTAACTAATAATGTGTAATGTGACACTGTACTGTGGCTGTAAACAGCAGAACTCACTTGCTGCCCATGCAGGGGTTCGCCAGCGGCTGGTCGCAGTGCTGCCCGCTCCAGCCCGGCTGGCAGTGGCACACAGGCCCGGTGGCGGTGTTGGGCTGGCAGATGCCATGCAGGCAGTATATCTTCCTGCAGGGCTCACATCCGGGCACCACGCCGGGCTTCATCTGCGTCTTGGTGAAATCCTGCAGCTCATTGTTGATGTACAGATTCTGGATGCAGCCGTGGAAGCTGGAGCTGTTCTGGATCTGCCAGACCCGCGGCGCTGTGGGGTGAACGCTCACCGGCATGCCTGAACACACACACAAACAACACTTCACTCAGATTATCATTTACAATTTAGATGACTTATTATTTGGATTATTTAGAGCTGAATTGTGGATTTAATCTGATTAAACATGTGTAAACCACAGGGAACATGTTTATGGAGGATTATTTAGAGCTCAGTTGTAGATTTACACTGATTAAATGAATGATTGTGTGTGAAATAGGCATGTTCTGCATGCAAAGTAAAGGATCTGATGGGTATTTTAAGCTGAAACTTTACAGACACATTCTGGAGACACCATGGACTGATCTCACCTCTAACAGATGTGCTGTTCACTGTTCACTAATGCATTGACTAATGCACGCTCACTGTAAAGTATGTGTTGTATATAAACAGATGCAGAGACGTGTTGTTCCCTCTTACCTCCTACATACAGCGGAGCTTCTCCCCTCAGCGGCTGCACCTTCCCGAAGCTGTCCATGGTCGTGGGGCTGCCGCCGTCTATAGACAGATTCACCATCTGGTCAAAGGTCACCAGCTCTACGGTGTGGAACTGACCATCATTGACCGTCTCAGTGCTGCGCACAAAACACACAGCAGAGGACCATCAGATTATATATACGGAGATTCTACAGGTGTGAGGGGGAAATGCTGAACAGAAAAACTCATGATCTCTAATCACACGGCTCAATAGTGAATAGGTGCTCATTATAGACAGCAGTGTTCAGTGTTCACCTGTAGATGGCGTGGCTTTGTTGGCTGCCGGGGTCGTAGCTGACTTTAACATGACCTTCATGAATCTCCACTGCAATATGATCGTTGTCTCCATTGTACAGAAGAATGCCATTATCTTCAGCTGTGGACACCTGAAGAGAGGATCATCAGAACACAAGATACTCATTTTACAAATTAAAAGTCCTTGTCCGTATAGCCTATTAATAAATAGTAGTGTGTTTGTAAGAACAAACTAAAAGTCCCTTAGCATATACCCTATTAATATGTAGCAATGTGTTTTAAAGTACAAATTAAAAGTCCCTATGTATGTAGCCTATAAATATGCGGTAATGTGTTTTAAAGTACAAATTAAAAGTCCCTATGCATGTAGCCTATTTATATGCAGCAATATGTTTTTAAGTACAAAAAGTCCCTATGTGTATAGCCTAATAATATGCAGCAATGTTTTTAAGTACAAATTAAAAGTCCCTATACATACACCCTATTAATATGTAGCAATGTGTTTTGAAGTACAAATTAAAAGTCCCTATGCATGTAGCCTATTAATATGCGGTAATATGTTTTAAAGTACAAATTAAAAGTCTTTTTGCATATACCCTATTAATATGCAGCAATATGTTTGCAAGTACAAATGAAAAGTCCCTATGCATATAGCCTAATAACTAATTTATTCATTCATTTTCTTTTTAGCTTAGTCCCTTTATTAATCTGCGGTCACACAGCGAAATGAACCAACAACTTATCCAGCATATGTTTTACATAGCAGATGCCCTTCCTAGCTGCAACCCATTACTGGGAAATATCCATACACACTCGTTCAAACTCATACTCTGCGGCCAATTTTAGCGTACCCAATTCCCCTATAGCGCATGTGTTTGTGTCTGTGGGGGAAACTGGAGCACCCGAGGAAACCCACGCCAACACGGGGAGAACATGCAAACTCCGCAGATAAACACCAACTTATAAAACGTGATGCCTAGCCTATTGATATACGGTAGCACAAATTAAAAGTCCACATGCATTTACCAAACTGAAATGTTTGGACGTCTACTGTAAAAGCAGAGATGGAGTTGTTAGTTGAATACCTGTAGCGTGATGTTAGCCTGCGGCCAGTTCTTCAGGTCGCTCAGCAGCAGATACGAGTCTCGGTCCACAAAGTTGACGCTGACCAGCTTTTCACAGCGCGGCCCACCGAAGCCCTCCAGACACTGGCACAGCGGGTGCCCAGCACGCTCCACACATGGGGCGTTGTTCTGGCAGTCGGCCCGCTCACACGGAGAACGAGGAGGAGGCGCCACTTCACAAAGCTGACCACTGAAAAACAACCGCAGATCACCTCAAAGCTCACTCACACAGAGATCCGGGTATCACTTCAGTTTAGGTCGCGGTTATAAACACTGGCTTATCATTACTATTGATGTTGTTGTGTTACCATAGCAACTGTAGAATTACTACAACATCAATTACTGTAGTTAAGTTTCCATAGCAACTGTAGAATCACCACAACATCAATTATTATAGTTGTTGAGTTACCATAGCAACTGTAGAATCACCACAACATCAATTACTGTAGTTAAGTTTCCATAGCAACTGTAGAATCACCACAACATCAATTATTATAGTTGTTGAGTTTCCATAGCAACTGTAGAATCACCACAACATCACTGTTAGGAAACTGCTGAAGTGCATGGTTAAAGGTTTTTGACTCTACCTTCAGTGTTTTCTTGTATTATATTCTGTGTTGTTTGATATTAATTTGCTGTGCAGAACAGACCTGTATCCCT
>NC_141033.1:462500-467500 GCF_052040795.2 Danio rerio
AGAAGCTTTTTCTAGACCACCAAAACATATAGTCCTGTTTTCAGAAATAATGAGTCAAAATTAAAGGAGTTTCCACTAAAAACAAGCAAAATAATCTGACAATGGGGGAAGAAAAAAGACAAAAGCAAGATGATTTCCCAGAACTGATGCAGATTATTGGGACACAGACAGAGAGAGATGGTGATCAGCATATTGCTGCTGTTCTGTCTGTGTAGTCCTGCTTTTGACTCTGACTTCAGGAGATTTAAAGCTGAACGTTCTCAGAGTTTGGTTATAACTGTGATTCTCCATCAGGTGTGTGTTGACTGCGCTCACCTTGAATCCGTCTGCACACCTGCACCTGTAGCCGTCTGTCTGATCCGCCTCACACACACCCTGATGCAGACACGGCCCTGACGCACACGGGTTACACTTCGCTAGGATAGCAGAGTCCACCTCACCTGAACACCCACACACATATGCATACACAGAAACATGCACACACACACATGCACCCATTTGCACACACACACACACAGTTACACACATGCACAGATGCACACAGTTACACATGCACACAAACACACATACACACACACACACATACATGCATACATACATGTCCACATGCACAGATACACACGCACACACACACACACACACACACACACACACAAACACAGGCATGCACGCACAAACACACACATATGCAAACACAGACACATGCACACACACACACACATATACACACACATATCCACATGCACAGTTACACACACACACACACACACACACAGGCATGCACGCACACACACACACATATGCATACACAGACACATGCGCCCATATGTGCACACACACACACAGTTACACACATGCACAGATGCACACAGTTACACATGCACACAAACACACATACACACATACATGCATACATACATATCCACATGCACAGTTACACACACACACACACACACACACACACACACACACACACACACACACACGCAGGCATGCACGCACAAACACACACATATGCAAACACAGACACATGCACACACACACATATCCACATGCAGTTACACACACACACACATACACACACATACACAGGCATGCACGCACAAACACACATATGCAAACACAGACACATGCACACACACACATATATACACAAACACACATACATATCCACATGCACAGTTACACACACACACACACACACACACACACACACACACACACACACACACATAAAAATATATATATTAGTGTGGTCAAAAGATAAATCGTGCTTATATATATATGCACATATGTACTTATATATCTATATACACACATGTATATATTACAGAAAATGTTTACTTATATTTATAAATCGAATATTAATATCTGATACAAACTATATATAGATATGAATATGTATGTTCATTTTAAGCTTTTGTTTTTTGTATGTTACATTTTTTAAGTACACACATATATATATGCAATGTACGTATATACACAGAGATTACACACACACACACACACGCGCATTATGTAAACACAAACATTGCAATAATCATTTGACAGCACTAATATGTATGAGTAAACTATGAGGAACAGTTTTTGTTCTGGAATAGCTCAAGAGATGTGAGCCAGACATAAATATGCAATCAGAAAAGCATCTCCTGCTGACTGGATGAGTCTCCGCTGCTCTCTCTGATGGGTTTACCTTGGCACTCGAACCTCTTTGCAGGCGTGGTGAGCAGCAGTTTTCCCTCCATGCCATGTGGGCTGGCGCAGCGGGCGATGCCGGGCTCCTTATAGCCGGTCTTCACCCAGTCTGAGAGCCAGCGGAGCCCGCAGTCACAGTGCAGAGGATTGGCCCCGATCGCCCTGAGCAAACACACACATCCATGATTACTATATGACTACAACAAGCATGTGGATATCCAGCTCATGTTATCCAGAACATTTCCTAGTGTAAATATATCACAACTATATCTCTGATCAGTACTCTGCAGTGCTGACAGGTTCATTTCTTTAACTTTAAAGGTGATTTTCTCAGTATTTAGTATTGTTGGAGCCCACAGATAGTTGCATCTCAGGCAAATATTGTCTTGCTCTATATAGAATCTGAAATATATGTAAACTGAATAAATGACACACCAGTTCACATCTGGATTTCACATTTAGGAAATATATGTGTTTTATATGCAACATATATAATTACAATTCTACAAATTGCATCACAAGCTGAACTATTCTGAAGTGAAATAAAGTTAGAGGCAACAACTGCACTGACATCACGATCCACAAAAATCTGCAACACACTTATTAAAATAGCATTTAAGATTCTCTAAGTTTCTCTAAGATTCTTTAAGTTTCTCTAAATTAATTTATCATGTTTTAATACCTTTTAAGACAGCGTTGAAGCTCTTGATAAGGAGTAAATAGTGAGTAAATGAACATTTTTAGTTGAACTATCCCTTTAATATGTCAGAGAAAGTGTTCAGACAGACTGATGTGTTGACTGTACTCCTCCATCTTCAGCACTAGATGGCGCTATGCCTCTTATACTAAATATCTAACTCATCCTGCATGATATGTCGCAGACTGATGAATAAGAAGCCAGTTTCTTAGATAGAAATATACTCTGACTTTTCTAAGAGGTCAGGGGGAAACTGACCCAATAAGGGGCATGAACAAATCACAAAAATCCCAGCTGACTTAACACTGGCACACACTATGTGTGTGACTCCATATCTCTGGTTTAGAGCAGGGGTGTCCAAACTCAGTCCTGGAGGGCCGGTGTCCTGCTGAGTTCAGCTCCAACTTGCTTCAACACACCTGCCTGGAAGTTTCTAGTATATCTAGTACGAGCTTGATTAGCTGGTTCAGGTGTGTTTGATTAGGGTTGGAGATAAACTCTCCAGGACACCGGCACTCCAGGATGGAGTTTGGACACCCTCGTTTAGACAGTCACAGAGTAATGTGGGTGGGCTGGTTTTACTCGGACTATCAAGCAGGTATTATATAGAGATATAACAAACTTATAACCACTCTCTAGCAACCACTTATAGCACCCTAGCAACCATATAACAACATTAACCCGTCATATCTCAGCCCTGGAACATTGCAGATAACTGGGTTTGAGCTATTTTCATTCAAGATGATCAAATCTCTTTTGTTTTCACTTATTAAACTGGAGCAACCATTTAGATACCCTAGCAACTACATAAACACACGAATTAAGCCAATTCAGATCAATAAATCTTATTCCTTTGGAAACACAGAGAGATGTGTTCGCTGTACTCACAGATGTGACAGTGACTGAGCGTCAGAGAAGATCCCGTCCGGCAGCTCAGAGATATCATTCCCATGCAGAGATCTGAGAAGCGTCAGAAACATGACAGACAACAGCAAATGTTAAACAGAAATGTTTCATCTTTTTCCAATCGTTTCCATGTGAGGTTATAATGTTCGCAGTGTTTCCCATTATATTTTTACTTCTGGAGCAAGTCTTAATTCTTTACGTTTGACTGGGAAAAACACATAAAAGTAGTTCCGGCAGGTTTTGATCTCTAATGTGCTCAGAACCGGCCGGAACTACTTTATCTGTGTGTTTATCTGATAATAACAGCATACCTTAGTTTGCTCATCAGCCAATCAGAATCAAGCATTCAGCAGCCCCAATGTATAAAATATAAGTACATACGCTAGCCTACATATGTTCGTTAAGGGCATCGTGTTTCTCATACTACAGCATCTCACACACACACACACACACACACACACACACACACACACACACACACACACACACACACACACACACACACACAGCTCTGTTTCTCTGCTTGGCTTGGCTTTATCTATTTTCCATGTTCTCCGTGAGCTGCTGAGGAATTCTGGGAGGCGGTGTTTGGTTACTGAATACACAAATGAACAGGGAGGAACACCAAACCACTGCTACTCTGCTTCATGATGAGACGAGATCACAATGAGGAGGAGGCGACGCTAAATCACCCTGTGTTCGATTACACTTTTCCTTTTTCATTTGATTTATTTCAAAACAAATTATTCAGGTGACCACAGCAAGAAGTCGCTGGTTCGAGTCTCGGCTGGGTCAGTTGGTGTTTCTCTGTGGAGTTTGCATGTTCTCCCCATGTTGGCGTGGGTTTCCTCCGGGTGCTCCGGTTTCCCCCACAGTCCAAACACATGCGCTATAGGGGAACTGATCAACTACACTAGCTGTAGTGTATGAGTGTGTGTGTGTGAGTGTGTATGGGTGTTTTCCAGTACTGGATTGGGGCTAGAAGGGCATCCGCTGCATAAAACATATGCTGAAATAGTTGGCGGTTCATTCTGCTGTGGGGACCTCTGATGAATAAAGGGACTAAGCCGAAGGAAAATAAATGAATGGACGGACAAATCATTTAAACACGTTTCATCATAATCAACAAAACATCTTCATCGTGTGCCATACACACACACATATTTTCAGTCATCCTCATTTTCAATATCTTAAATTAAGTTCTTTCCTCAGATTATTTCCTCCCTGTCTGTCTTGGAAGTAGTTTGGTAAAAACATGCCGTGTGTTTGAATAATATCCAGTGATTATACAGAGACCCTGACCCCAAACATGACCCCAAACATGACCCGGAGCTGATCTGGGCTGCGGCACAAAGACAAATAGATGAGCATGAAACAGATGTGATTCCCTCTGTCTTTCTTTGTTTTGTCCTGCTTTATAATTTAAGCACATTTGTAGTTTATTTATGTAAAATGTTTTTTCAAATATTTCCAAATTTCTGTTTAACAGAGCAGATTTCCTCAGCACATTTCTGCACATAATACTGTTAATAACTCATCTCTAATAGCTGATTTATTTTCTCTTTTCCATGATGACAGCACATAATATTAGACAAGATATTCTTCAAGACACTAGTGTTCAGCTTAAAGTGATTTAATTAGGAAAATTGGGTAAAGTTAGGGTATTCAAAAAAACATCCACACACACTCATTCACACTCATA
>NC_141033.1:470000-492500 GCF_052040795.2 Danio rerio
AAAGCAACTCAAAACATTCAGCAAACACTCTATTATTTATTGTTATTCCTGAATGTTCTCTATAACTTATGAAGATATTTTGAAGAATGTTGGAAACCGGTAACCATTGACTTCCACAGTAGGAAACAAATCCTATAGAAGTCAATGGCTATCGGTTTCCATCAGTGTTAAAATATCTTAAGTTTGTTATTAACACATATTTATGTCTGATTTATGTGTGTGTGTGTGTTTATTATAATCAAGGTTGATCATAACAGACTATTCCAGACTTTTGAAATTAACGAACATTCAGATCTGCACCATCGAGACTTTGGCTGCGTCTGAAATCACCTACTATTCGAGTATGTACTACATCAGAATTAAAATTTACTACAAGACCCTTAGAAAAGAGTGTTCTAGATAATGTGAATGGAATTGGGACGGTCTACATCCGCCATTTGTCATACCCACATCAGTCGCCTCACTTTACTCCCGTTATTTAATATTCTCATGGTGCATTATGGGATAGTGCAGCATCCATTGTATGCGCACTACAGAATCTGTTTTTACATTACTCTGATTTTAGACACACTACTCAGCTGGCATACTGTCTTTTGCGTACTATATAGTGTAGTATATAGAGGTATGGAGGTGTGTGATTTCAGACACGGCCTTTGAGAATACTCGCTGTCACTCACAGTTCGGTGATGTTGCGCGGGATGCCTTTGGGTAAAGCTTGCAGGTGTTTGTTGCTGCAGCGAACCACAGACTCCAGACAGGTGCAGTCAGCAGGACAGTGGACCGGCGGCGCACAGCTCACGTCCTCATGATCTGAGACAGAAAACACCACCACACCAACATCAACATCAGTATGGAAGCTGGAATGACCTGCCAAACTTCACAAAACATCCGTAAACTCATGTTCCATCAATACTTAATCACTTCCTGAGTGTAATTGTAATGTGTGTATGTCTATAGCACATTCATTGTGCATGGCCGTACACCCAAAGCACTTCACAGTCATGAGGGGGGTCTCTCCACATCACAACCAGTGTGCAGCTCCACTTGGATGATGCAGCGGCAGCCACAGGACAACAGCGCCAGCGCTTCACCACACACCAGATACTGTGATAGAGTCAATTCGGTGGATGGGGATGATGGGTAAGGGCCGATGGAGAGAGTTTGGCCAGGACACCGGGGTTACAAAAGTGCCATGGGGTTATTAATGAGCACAGAGAGTCAGGACCTAAGCTTAACGTCTCATCTGAAAGACGGCACTCACTGACAGTATAGTGTGCCCTTCACTATACTGGGGCATTAGGACTCACACAGACCACAGGTTGAGCGCCCCCTGCTGGCCTCACTAACACCACTGCCATCAGCAACCTAGCTTTCCCATGTGGTCTCCAATCCAGACACTGACTTTGCTCAGCCCTGCTTAGAGTATGTATATGTATTAAATGCAGGTGAGTGGATTTGACAAACCACCCGTAGGACACACTCATTTCCTCCCCATATGCTCGAAACACTTTCCTATAAGCCTCCTATATTTCTGAAAAACAGAAATGTGCTCCTTACAGGTGAGTGGGCTTGACAAACCACCTGTAGGACACTCTCTCTCTCCTTTCCAGTTGATTTGTGGGAGGTAAAAAACAGTATATTATGCTACAGCAAATCAGATGAGTTGAAGTGCTTCTTTTATCCTTATTTGCACTTGGCTTTGGGTAAAGGCGTCTGCTAAATGAATGAATGTAACATGTACGGTGACGAGGAGAGCATCTACCGTCTTCACAGCGGAAGTCCGGAGCGGCGACGTCCTGTAGTGGGATCTCTTTGAGGAATGCGGGCCGATGGCACCGCGGGTTCCCCGTCACGATCTTACGGTTCCTCAACCAGCTGCTCAGCCACGCCAGCCGACAGTTACAGTTGAACGGGTTAGCCAGCAGGTTCCTGGAAGACAACACGAGAATGAGGAATGAAGACTCACTCCTGAACTACACGCTTAAATAAAGGAGATCTTTTCTGCCACTTTTTACAAGGTATAAAGCAAGTTTCTGATCAGTCTAGAGTGTAATCTGATCTGTCTACAGCACACAGATCATGTTTTCTAACTCTCTGACACTGACCCTTTCAGGCTAATAACTAAAGTATGTCCACATTAAGTGCTCAGCAATGCATAAAAATGTTTTATAAATTTCACCCATACAGTTTATTTGTTGGCTATTATCAAAACATATACCAGTGCAACATACAAGTCTGATTTCAACATGCTCCTGAATCAACATCTACAACATTCCGCTTTGATCCTAATTGTGTTGTTTGGTGACTGTCGCTTTAAATTCAAATGAGATTGTGCTCTTTTCAGAAGAGGGCGGAGCTACAGACAGCTGTGTGTCACCATCGAGGCAGCTCAAACACTCTAAAGGCTGATGGACAGACGGCTGCTTCTCACTCCGGGCTGCTGTTTATGCTAATGAGAGAAGATGATGGGCACTAGTGGGCGGGGCTTTCCACACGTACAAAGTGAGAATGTCAATCAAAGTGCTTTTTATCAAGTCTGATCATTACGAACACAAATATTTAATGTTTAGCATTAGAGGCTGGAAATATTCACACACTGCTGACACACAACTGCGGTTAAACCCTGCATAAAAGTCATTCTGCATAATAGGTGCCCTTTAATTCATTCTTTAGGTTCAGCAATTCAACACTTTTGTTCTCGTTAATGTTCGTCTGCTGGTGTGGATAATTATTATGCTATCATTACAGCCATTGTCTGCTGGCATGAACACTAATACACTTACCATTATAGTTATTATGCACTGGTGTAGAAACTCTACAGTTATTGTTACAGTCATTGTTTAGAAAATTTAGATGCTAATATAGTTATCATTACAGTTCTGAATGGTATATTAAATAAACTTTGTGTTAAATCTCATCCATACCTATACTGTAATGGCCTAATAATAAACTAAATCAATGCAATTATTGGTATATATAGTGACTAAAACATATGCATGTTCTTGCTATATAACATTTTTACTTCAATCCTGGCCTTTGTTGAAATGATCAGAAAAGAATGAAGGAATTGCGTAATGAAATCAGCGGTCAGGATGCAGTGGCACATCTGTATGTTACACACTGAGCTCCAGATAATGAAGTCAGCTGACATCTGCATGCTCAAGCAGAACTGTGTGTGTTCAGATAAAGATGGACTCGTACAGTGTGGAGAGGCTCTGCAGCGTGTCGAAGGCTCCGGGTGCGATGGTGGTCAGCGTGTTGTCGTACAGGGACAGCAGACGAACATTGTGCAACCCTGTGAAGCTGTTGTTGTGGATGCAGCTGATGCGATTGTTGCGCAGCATTCTGGAAAACAAGCAGACATGTGGATCAACTCAGACAGAGAAAACAGCGGGTCTCATTCACTAAACCAGTTTAAGAACAAACTCAAGTGCGTACGTTTGTGCTGTGAATTAGGCAGAAAGTTTTCGTGAGAAGAAATGTGCATGTAAATATAACAGCAGACGGCGCTCTAGGCTAGTTTATAACAGCAGACGGCGCTCTAGGCTAGTTTATAACAGCAGACGGCGCTCTAGGCTAGTTTATAACAGCAGACGGCGCTCTAGGCTAGTTTATAACAGCAGATGGCGCTCTAGGCTAGTTTATAACAGCAGATGGCGCTCTAGGCTAGTTTATAACAGCAGATGGCGCTCTAGGCTAGTTTATAACAGCAGATGGCGCTCTAGGCTAGTTTATAACAGCAGATGGCGCTCTAGGCTAGTTTATAACAGCAGACGGCGCTCTAGGCTAGTTTATAACAGCAGACGGTGCTCTAGGCTAGTTTATAACAGCAGACGGCGCTCTAGGCTAGTTTATAACAGCAGATGGCGCTCTAGGCTAGTTTATAACAGTAGACGGCGCTCTAGGCTAGTTTATAACAGCAGACGGCACTCTAGGCTAGTTTATAACAGCAGACGGCGCTCTATAACAGCAGATGGCGCTCTAGGCTAGTTTATAACAGCAGACGGCGCTCTAGGCTAGTTTATAACAGCAGATGGCGCTCTAGGCTAGTTTATAACAGCAGATGGCGCTCTAGGCTAGTTTATAACAGCAGATGGCGCTCTAGGCTAGTTTATAACAGTAGACGGCGCTCTAGGCTAGTTTATAACAGCAGACGGCACTCTAGGCTAGTTTATAACAGCAGACGGCGCTCTATAACAGCAGATGGCGCTCTAGGCTAGTTTATAACAGCAGATGGCGCTCTAGGCTAGTTTATAACAGCAGACGGTGCTCTAGGCTAGTTTATAACAGCAGATTGCGCTCTAGGCTAGTTTATAACAGCAGATGGCGCTCTAGGCTAGTTTATAACAGCAGATGGCGCTCTAGGCTAGTTTATAACAGCAGATGGCGCTCTAGGCTAGTTTATAACAGCAGATGGCGCTCTAGGCTAGTTTATAACAGCAGATGGCGCTCTAGGCTAGTGTTTAACGTCAGATGGTTTGCATGAGAAGTTCAAATGTACGTATAAATATGAAAAATATACACAATTATTAGTGAATGAGACCAATAGTGCTTGGTTTGTGGTGTCTATGTTGGTTTCTCACAGCATGCGCAGGCCTTCCAGCCCCCTGAACATCCCGCTGTGCACCGAGTCCAGCTGGTTTGCCGTCAGATGCAGTTCGTTGACTGAAGACGCTCCTTCAAACGCTCCATCTTCGATCTCTGAGATCTTATTGTTGCTCAGGTTTCTGCACATCGAGTAATGCATCAGTAAATACTCACAAACATGATATAGGAAAGAGGTAAGAGTGACACTTACATTTTCTTGAGGTGAGTAAGAGTCTTGAAAGCACCCATGGCCTCTATTGTGGTGATCTCGTTATTGTTGAGACGCCTTGAGAAAAATCAAGAGGTGGAGGAATGAGATCAGGGCTGCTTTTGAATATAGCTTGAAAAATGATACTGATGCTATTGGAAAACAAATAAACACCAAGGAAATCAATGAAAGACATAGAGCTGATGAAAATTGTGAGAGAATTTGATTCTGCATTGATTCTAATTTTTTTTAAATGTGCCACTATCGCTTTAATTGATTTTAAGTTTAGTTTATAACAGCAGATGGCGCTCTAGGCTAGTTTATAACAGCAGTTGGCGCTCTAGGCTAGTTTATAACAGCAGATGGCGCTCTAGGCTAGTTTATAACAGCAGATGGCGCTCTAGGCTAGTTTATAACAGCAGACGGCGCTCTAGGCTAGTTTATAACAGCAGTTGGCGCTCTAGGCTAGTTTATAACAGCAGATGGCGCTCTAGGCTAGTTTATAACAGCAGATGGCGCTCTAGGCTAGTTTATAACAGCAGACGGCGCTCTAGGCTAGTTTATAACAGCAGATGGCGCTCTAGGCTAGTTTATAACAGCAGTTGGCGCTCTAGGCTAGTTTATAACAGCAGATGGCGCTCTAGGCTAGTTTATAACAGCAGATGGCGCTCTAGGCTAGTTTATAACAGCAGACGCCGCTCTAGGCTAGTTTTTAATAATAGATGGCGCTCTAGGATAGTTTATAACAGCAGATGGCACTCTAGGATAGTTTATAACAGCAGATGGCGCTCTAGGCTAGTTTTAAATTATAGACGGCTCTCTAGGATAATTTTTAACAGCAGACGGTGCTCTAGGCTAGTTTGTAATAAAAGATGGCGCTCTAGGATAGTTTTTAACAGCAGATGGCGCTCTAGGATAGTTTTTAACAGCAGACGGCGCTCTAGGCTAGTTTATAACACCAGACGGCGCTCTAGGTTAGTTTATTACAGCAGATGGCGCTCTAGGGTAGTTTATAACAGCAGATGGCGCTCTAGGCTAGTTTATAACAGCAGACGCCGCTCTAAGATAGTTAATAACAGCAGACGCCGCTCTAGGCTAGTTTGTAATAATAGACGGCGCTCTAGGATAGTTTATAACACCAGATGACGCTCTAGGCTAGTTTATAACAGCAGACGCCACTCTAGGCTAGTTTGTAATAATAGGTGACACTCTAGGGTAGTTTTTAACAGCAAACGCCGCTTTAGGCTAGTTTATAACAGCAGATGTCACTCTAGGATAGTTTTTAACAGCAGACGGCGCTCTTAGGCTAGTTTATAACAGCAGACGCCGCTCTAGGCTAGTTTATAACAGCAGATGGCGCTCTAGGCTAGTTTATAACAGCAGATGGCGCTCTAGGCTAGTTTATAACAGCAGATGGCGCTCTAGGCTAGTTTATAATAGCAGACGCCGCTCTAGGCTAGTTTTTAATAATAGATGGCGCTCTAGGATAGTTTATAACAGCAGACTGCGCTCTAGGCTAGTTTTTAACAGCAGACGTCGCTCTAGGCCAGCTTTTAATAATAGATGGCGCTCTAGGATAGTTTTTAACAGCAGACGGCGCTCTAGGCTAGTTTCTAATAATAGACGGCGCTCTAGGCTAGTTTTTAACAGCAGACGTCGCTCTAGGCTAGTTTTTAATAATAGATGGCGCTCTAGGATAGTTTTTAACAGCAGACGGCGCTCTAGGCTAGTTTCTAATAATAGACGGCGCTCTAGGCTAGTTTTTAATAATAGATGGAGCTCTAGGATAGTTTTTAACAGCAGACAGCGCTCTAGAAAATCTTCAAATCAATGGATTTCTCGAATGACTTTTCATAACAGTTCATATCTGTTCGCAGTGAAATGTGGTTTCAGATCTGATAAGTATCTGACATCTGCTCATCACTTCAGCAGAATCATGCTAGTTTGGGATTGATGTGAATGCTGATCTCAGACTGGACTCCTGTCTGGAGTGAATGTAAACACAGGCTGAAGCTCTGCAGAGTAAACACAGCCTCAGTGATGGAATATAAACACAGGAGAAACACTGTCTGCGGTGTGTGTTTATTCTGTGTTTAACTGAACTGAAGTTAAACAGTAAAAACTGAACTACCCTGATCCAGTTACTGTGACCATTTATGTGAAGCTGCTTTGACACAATCTACATTGTAAAAGCGCTGTACAAATACAGCTGAATTGAACTGAATTTATTCTTACAGCTCAGTGGTGGATGCTGGGATGTGTTCAGGGATGCGGTCGAGTCTCAGATTGGAGCAGTCCACGACATTAGACTCACAGCGGCATTTAGCAGGACACACGGGATCATTATTGCAGTCGTTATTCAGCCTGGAGTCTTCAGTTCCTGCAGAGAAACAACACATGAGGCGAGAAACAGCAGCAGGAGACCGTCTTAAACTACACAAGAAATCAAAACTATCCATGTTGATGTTGTTAGCTCACATTGCTAGCTTTGTGCTGAACAATTCATCTGTGCTTGTCATTAAGAATAAAATAATAGTTTGCTCTTGTAATTTTTAACTGAAATCTGTAAAACACTTCTTTTTTGTTTTCAGGTAAACTCTCAGATTAGGTCTGTCTGAGGTATTGGGCGTGGCTAACATACTTAACCACGCCTCTCAAGCTGTCAGTTTTGACGTCAAACAGAAATGGTGAGCAGGAGGAGTCTGTTAGATTGTAATAACTCTCCACAAACCCTTTTCCACATCTTCCTAAATGGCAAGCCTACTTTAATACATCCAATCAGCTCGCAGTAGAAAAACAAGCCACACCCACTGTTTTCTCATTTAATATTTCGTAAACTGGGACACACCCATACACACTCATTCATACACATACACTCTCACACTGTGGCCAGTGTAGTTGATCAGTTTGTGTTTGGACTGTGGGGGTAACTGGAGCACCCGGAGGAAACACACACCAACACGGGCACACTGAATTAAATTATATTTGAATAAAAGAATCATATATATTGTGTGTCTAAAAGAGGTTCTACATGAGTCAAAGCAGCAGAGTGTTATCTAATGAGCGTTCAATAATTCAGCACAACACACACTGCAGGAGACACACAGATTCGTCATCGCTGCTAAAATTAGTCTTCTGTCTTTTCTACTTCATTCAACTGGAATACTGGAGTCTGAGGAAGAACTGAACTCACCTGGAATGACGTACTGCTCTTTAGCTGTTGGAGATGATACAATAACAATAATAATCACAAATATTCATCATCATCATCATCATCATCAAATCTGCATATTAGAATAACCTCTGACTGATCATTTGACACTGAATAAGACATAAGATGACATGAGATATATAAAATTGTGATTATTCTTTGCCCAGCACAAGTTTAAAGTTTATAGCTTTTCATCTCAGCATAAAAACACAATACTATAATATAGTGTACAGATAAATGGCAATACATTAACAGAGCAACACAGATACTATACTATACTATACTATACTATACTATACTATACTATACTAGTAAATTAATTATAATAGACACTATACGAACAGAGCTACATTATACTATACTATACTATACTGTACTGTACTGTACAAATAAATGTATTTAAATGGTTTTATGCTAACAAAGCTACATGTTACTTTACTATTTTATACTATTTATATTGTACTGTACTGATAAATGATAATTTAGTAACAGAGCTGCATTATACTTTATTATATAACAGTATATTATATGATATGATACTATATTATACCATACTATATTTTACTGATCTGTACAGATAAACAGTAATATGCTAATATACTAAAAAAATCAACACTACACTATACTGTACAGTACTGAACAGAAATATGCTAATATACTAACAGAGAAACCCTATACTATACTACAATGCAGAAATAAATAAATTAAAACAGATACTTTACTAACAGAGCTACATGCTACTTTACTATACTATACTATACAAATTAATAAATACCTTTATTATAGTATATGACACCATACTTTAATACACTACACTACGCTACACTATGCTACACTATGCTATACGATACTAACCTATACTATATGATAATACACTATACTATACTATACTATACTATACAAATACATTAATACAATTGATACTATATGACACTACTATAATGTACTGTGTTGTAATGTACTATACTATACTATACTATACTATACAGATAAATGAGTTCCAATAGATCCTACACTCTCAGAAATAAAGGTACATGAGCTGCACTGAGGCGGTACCTTTTCAAAATTTGTACTTGAAGGGTCCATATTGGTACCTCAAAAGTATATATTAGTACCTACAAATTTTAAGAGGAACACTTTTGTTCTTTTTAGGTGCTAGTATGTACCCTTGAGGTAATATTATGGCCCTTTTAGGAACAAATTTGTACCTTTTGAAAAGGTACCACCCCAGTGACTGCTCGCGTACCTTTATTTCTGAGAGTGTACTGCTACTGCTACATTATACTATATTACACTAAGAAATGACAATTGCTATGATTAACAATAAAGCACTGGTACCATATCATGCTAATGAATACATGAATATGAATGTGATGTGGGCAAAGCGTGAGTGCTTTACCGGAGCAGCGGAACTTCTTGCTCTTGATCTGGCCGATGCGTTTGTTGGCGAGGCGTCGAGGGCTGGTGCATCGCGCTCCGCTGGTCTCGATGGGGTTGGAGCGCAGGTAATCTGCCAACCACTTCAGGTTACAGTCACAGATGAAGGGATTCTGAGCCAGATGACTGAGAGACGGGAAGATCAAAACACTCTTCAGAAATATAACAAATTACACATCACTCAAATCACTGCAACTGAGCCCTTTTTCCTCAGGAACAGAACTTTATTAGGGAGTTTAACATTACAAATCTGGCAGTTCCAGTGTTGAAAAATGCATACTTTACTCTTTCTGGGATATATTTATAGAGCTGTATCCAACACAGGCTCATTGGGAATATGTGTCCAGGGTGACATATCTGAGAACTGGGAAATATGTGCCCTGGCCTATGTATTTTGTGTGTATAATTTATACCCACATACTCCTCATATAGGCTTCTAGCCAATGGCTGATTTGCAGTCCCTGGTTTGGCTTTTTGTACACTGAAAGAGTGCAAATATGTTTTATAGTATCAAAAATATTATATATATACTGCAATATATATATATATATATATATATTTTTTTTTTAAATCTGCATGACAGTCAGTGTTCACAAAGCTGATGGTATTGACTATCGCTCATACTGTGTTTAGAACAGACACTTTTACTCTGCTTGCACTACATTGTTTTGCCAAGTAATGGTGCTTTTACTCAAGCATGATTTCCAGCACTGGTATTGACTGGCTGAACTGGTTTAGACCTGCAGTTTAACATCTGGTGATGATGAACCCTGTGTTGACCTCTCGTGCGGAGCTGCAGTTTACACTGTCAATCTGCAGCCTGTTATTTGCGGGATATTTTCTGAATATGTTCAGAGTATTGGAATGTGTGTATGGGAAGCCGCAGTGCAAGCGTAAATCACTGTTTAGATCGGTCACCAGTCTCAAGTGAATTACTTCTGAGATGTCAACAACTAGAGCTGATTACAAATGACATGCCTGAGATTATTACAGACTGCATTTCTTGGGTAGTCTTATCAGATTTTGTGTGCTAATATTAACTATAGTAACTCTTAATAGTCTGGTCTAGTATTCAAGTTTATTGTATAACATTATACTCAATGCAATTCTCTATAATTGGTAGTACATGGTGTCAGGATTTAACTAACATGAAAAAATACTAGGGTTTTTAAACCATACTATTGTAAAGTGTATTACACTCTAGATATTAAAGTATCGATAACAATTTCTTGATGAATGCTCCAGCATACTGTAGTGTTGACTATAGTGAAGTGATCGACTGTAATAAACACTGTTGTATACTTTTGTTTTCACTACAGTAAACTGTGTTGTACTCTAGTGTAATATACCCTATAGCTGTAGAAAACAATAGTACTGGGTCATTTGTTTATATTACTATAGATGCTGTAGAATCACCACGACAGATCAGTTACTAAAGTTGTTGTGTTACCATAGCAATTGTAGAATCACAACAGATTAATTACTATAGTTGTTGTTACCATAGCAACTGTAGAATCCCCACAACAGATTAACTACTGTAGTTGTTGTGTTACCATAGCAACTGTAGAATCACCACGACAGATCAGTTACCGAGGTTGTTGTGTTTCCCTAGCAACTGTAAAATTACAATGTATTCATTACTGTAGTTGTTGTGTTACCATAGCAACTGTAGAATCACCACAGCACATCAACTACTATAGTTGTTGTGTTTCCATAGCAACTGTAGATCCACAACAGATTTACTACTGTAGTTGTTGTGTTACCATAGCAACTGTAGAATCACCAGCACAGATCAATTCAAGAGCTTTACAATAGTAGTATAAAGCGTGTGCTCACAGTGTCTGTATGGCCCGCAGCGAGCTGAAGGTGCCTTTGGCCAGCGTCTGGATCTTGTTGTCGTATAAAGAAAGCAGAGAGAGATTCTGCAGGTCCTGGAAGGTGTTTGCTCGAAGACAGTGGATCTTATTTGCATTCAAAAGACTGCAACACACGAGAAAGAGCCAGATTATGATGATGAAACAGAAGCTGCATATTACTATTATAAATATATTTTCTAAGACAAAAAAATAATCCATACAGTGATGTCAGATATGTGTTTTAAGAACGGGTGGTGGTGTGTTGTGAATAAATGAATGAAACAGTGAATAATGAGTCTAAACTCCAGAAACTCACAGAAGCTGCAGCGCGTGCAGGCCATCAAACACTCCTCTGGGCAGATCCGTGATCTTGTTTCCATACAGAACCCTGAATATTAGAGAGATTAATGATATTGGATGAATTTTAGAAATATGAAGAAATCTGCAGATCTTTTAATGCACTAAACTTACTCTTGAGCATTTGACTTCATATTAAACCACCATTCAGAAGTTTGAAAATGTTGCTGATAATAATATATATTTTTTATGCCAAACAAATGAAAAAATTGAATAATAAATAAATTACTTATTTAATAAAATATAAAATAATGTATTGGATGAATGAATGCATAAATAGTTAAATTAATGAATAAATAAATGTGTTTATTTATTTATTAAATAAAAAAATGAATGAATGAATGAATGAATGAATGAATGAATGAATAAATGAATAATTCATTTTAAATATGGATAATAATGGATGAATGGATGAATAAAATAATGTATAAATAAATGTATTTATTTATTTATTAAATAATTTTAAATAAAATTAAATTATGGATGAAAAAATGCAAACATAAATAATAATAATAATAACAATAATAATAATAATAATAATAAATAATTTTAATAAAATATAATATGGATAATAATGGATGAATGAATTATTGAATTAATGAACAAGTAAAAAATACATAAATACATTTCAAAAATAAAATATGGATAATATTGAATGGATGAATAAATGAATTAAATAAGGAATGAATGAAAAAACAATAAACAAACAAACAATCAAAATAGGTGGTTCATTTTGCTATGGCAACCCCTGATAAATAAAGGGAATAAGCCGAAAAGAAAATGAATGAATGAATGAATGAATAATCAAAATAATAATGGCAAGAATGGGAAAATAAACAAATTATTAAATAAACAAAATAAATAAAAGAATAAAATCAATTAATTAATGAATAAATGAAAATAAATAAAAAACAAATAAATATATAAATATATAATTTTTTAAAATAAAATTCAATGAGAAAGTTTATTTTGCCTGTATTTATATATTTAAACTAATATACATTTAAAAATGTAATGTTGTAAAATATTAATATAATTTTGAAAAATAAATGCACACACACATATCTAAAGCTGAATGTTCAGCATCATTACTGCAGTCTTCAGAGTCACACGATTCTCCAGAAATCAGAATATTATGAGGATTTGAACATTTCTGATTATTTTCAGCATCTAAAACAGTGTCAGAGTTGCGCTGTCTCATGCTGTTGATCAATTATAAAAATAGAAACCAAATTTAACACTGTAGAAATAGATGCTGAAATGCAACTTTTACTTTTAACTACATTTTGTTAATTGTTTTTTGATTAACCTGTCCCTTTAAGAGTTCAGAGAATTTAGGAGAGATCATCGTGACTTTATCTCTGGTGACATTTTGATAAAAAATACACAAATAATTCACAGTAAGTTTTTAAAGAAGTGAATAAGAGCATTCAAACATACAGAATTGAGTTGAAGGGTAATTATAATATAATATTATAATATACACAGCATGGCATAATTAATATGCATGACATTAAGCCACAATCAACCAATGGCAGCACAGCACTCCAGACTTACAGTGAGTTTAGTGAACGCAGACCCTGGAAAGCATCCGGAGCGAGCTCAGAAATCTGGTTATTGCTAAGATCTCTGTGGAGAAAGAAAGAGAACAAATTATTAATCCACTAATTTGAGCCCATTTGCCTTATTTGATATAATATACACTTATATAAACAATCAAAATAACTGCAAAATAGCTGTAAGATGCTCATAATTGCACCCTGTATATAAAAAAGATATATAGATGTATTTTATTGGATGTAGATACATTCCTTCATTAAATGATTATTATTATCAATATATTATTTTCTGCTATGTATGATTTGGCAGTATGTACTGAAGTTTGTCAATGAAGTGAGCTGAAATGTGTCCCGCTGGCTCTGGTGTGTGTGTAGGTCTGTAAATGTGCAGTTGTGCAGCTCCAGGCCTGCTGTGGTGGCGCTGTGGTCAACACTATTAGCACACGCAGGCATTACAGGCTCTGGAGGAGACTTTAATAAGCCCGCGGTTTACCCATCAAACCACACGCTAGAACAGCAGACAGACCGCCAGCCAGAGAACAGAAAACACTCCCGACGAGATGTGATGTGAACGTGTAGATCTGGCTTGTACTACACGTCAGTAAAGAGCATTAACTATAACAATAACTATATCAGCACACACACCAATGATCATTAACTATAACGATAACTATATTAGCGCACACGCCAATGATCAATAACTATAACGATAACTATATTAGCGCACACACCAATGATCATTAACTATAACGATAACTATATTAGCGCACACGCCAATGATCAATAACTATAACGATAACTATATTAGCGCACACGCCAATGATCAATAACTATAACGATAACTATATTAGCACACACGCCAATGATCATTAACTATAACGATAACTATATTAGCGCACACGCCAATGATCAATAACTATAATGATAACTATATAAGCGCACACACCAATGATCATTAACTATAACGATAACTATATTAGCACACACACCAATGATCATTAACTATAACGATAACTATATTAGCACACACACCAATGATCATTAACTATAACGATAACTATATTAGCGCACACACCAATGATCATTAACTATAACAATAACTATATTAGCGCACTCGCCAATGATCAATAACTATAACAATAACTATATCAGTGCACTCGCCAATGATCAATAACTATGTGCTAATGATCAATAGCATATTCGAAGTGTTGTGATCTTACATTCTGCGCAGTTTCTTGTAAGGAGAGAAGGCTCCCGGAGGAATGGATTTGATGCTGTTCTGTTCCAGTCGTCTGCACGAAGAGAAAAACACAAAAACACAAACGTTATCATTACAACATTTTTACATAATTAATTTATGCACATCTCGGCATTTCCATCAAGCATTTTTATGCGATATCATAATGCGCATAAAAAGAACAGGTGGATGGAAATGTAGCTGACTGTGTAAACGCCATCTACTGGTGCTTTTCTGAACTGCTGCAGGTCAAACTCTTGCTACAAAATAAGCGTGTATTGATTCGAAAAAAGTTTTTAGTAACTTTTTTTATTGTCTTTTTATTTTTGTTTATTGTGAATTTTTAAACATTTATTTCAGTTAACAAAACACACCAATGAGCAATACCTATACTAATACCGAAATTAGCGTTCGCACCAATAAAAATTAGCTAGAACATTAACTATATTAGCAAACAAACAAATGAACAATAACTATATTAACATCGACACCAATCAAAAATAACTATAACAATAATTATATTAGCATACACATAAAAGAACAATATCTATTACAATAACTATATTAACATGAACACAAATGCACCATAACGCTAGTAATAAACATATTAGTCGAAATTCTGACTTTTTTCTTTAATTATTATTATACGATTTTTGCTAATTATTATTTTAGTTCAGTTGGATTTTTAGAGACTTTTTTAGTTTCCATATGTTTTACTTTTTTATTTATTATGAATTTTTAACATTTTATTTCAGTTAACGAAATGCACCAACAAACAATAACTGACAATATTAGCGCACACACCAATGAGCAATATCTATAACGATAACCATGTTAATGTATGCACCAATGAGCAATAACTATCTTAACATCAACATCAACAACAATCAACAATAACGATAACTAGACTAGCGTACGCACAAATGAACAATAACTACATTAGCATACACACGAATGCACCATAACGTTTTTTTTTTAATATCACTTTGGTTCAATTACATTTTTAGTGACTTTTCTGCGTTTTATTTAGCTTTTTCGTTTATTGTGAATCTCAGTAAACAATTTTTTGACCAATAGTTTTAGTCTTGGTTTTTATTATAAAATCAACATTGATGGACACAAACATTCGTTTTTTCCTTCTCTTTATGTAGGGTAAATGTAGACTCTGTGTCCTCTTCATGTACAGCGTTTAAGACAAAAACAGCCCCTCTGGCTCCAGAAATGAAGCCGCTGCTGTATCAGTAAAGCCGAGGGGGATCTACTGAAGCTCAGGCTGTTATAGAGTACATGTTTACTGAGCATTACTCAGAAATATGAGCTCTACTTCTGGATCTGGAGATGTTTAAAGCTCTTCGTAGATCTGAAAATTGAATAACTGATGCTACTTTTCCTCTCAAGGAAAGATCAGCTTTCCAAGTGGTGCTCGCTGCAGAGCCATTTGAGGAGAGCTGAGCTCCAGAGAGGGGGAGATTAAGCTTGAGCTCCACCTTTTTTGCACTTCTTCTACGAGTGATGTCACTGGGGGTAGGGTTAGGGGTGGGGTTGGTGTACGCATTAAAACAGCTTACAGGAGGAGGAGCGACAGCTCATGCTCCCCCTCTCTGGAGCTCACCTCTCCTCAAATGGCTCTGCAGCGAGCACCCTCTCCAGCTTTCTGGTGAATGACGGCTCAGTACTGCAGAAAACAGTCATGTAGATTGTACAGTTAATCTACAGTTAATCTAATATATCTAACAATAGCTATAATAGCGCACACACCAATAACTATAACAATAACTATAATTATATTACCGTACACACCAATGAACAATAACTATACGGATAACTATATTAGCGTACACACCAATAGATGATAACGATAAATATATTTTTGCACACACAATTTAACAATAGCTATAACATTAAGTATATTAGCACACACACTAATGGACATTAACTATAACAATAACTATAGTAACGTGGACAACAATGGATAAGTATAACAATACTATATTAGCGCACACACCAATCAACAATAACTATAATGCTAACTGTATTAGTGCACACACCAATGAACAATAATACTATATTACCGCACACCAATGAACAATAACAATAACTATATTAGTGCACACACATCAATGGATGATAACTATAACAATAACTATATTAGCGTACCCACCAATGGATGATAACTATAACAAAAACAATATTAGCCACATACCAATCGACAATAACTATAACAATCACTATATTAGCGCACACGCCAATAAGCACTAACTATAATGACAACTATAATCATATTAGTGTACACCAATGGACGATAACTATATTATCGTGCACTCACCAATGAACAATAACTACAATGATAACTATATTAGCGCACTCACCATTAAACAGTAACTATAACGATAACTATATTAGCGCACACACCAATGAACAATAACTATAATGATAACTATATTAGCGCACACGCCATTAAACAGTAACTATAACGATAACTATATTAGCGCACACACCAATGAACAATAACTATAATGATAACTATATTAGCGCACTCACCATTAAACAGTAACTATAACGATAACTATATTAGCGCACACACCACTGAACAATAGCTTTAACGATAACTATATTAGCGCACTCACCATTAAACAGTAACTATAACGATAACTATATTAGCGCACACACCACTGAACAATAGCTTTAACGATAACTATATTAGCGCACTCACCATTAAACAGTAACTATAACGATAACTATATTAGCGCACACACCACTGAACAATAGCTTTAACGATAACTATATTAGCGCACTCACCATTAAACAGTAACTATAACGATAACTATATTAGCGCACGCACCAATGAACAATAACTATAACGATAACTATATTAGCGCACTCACCATTAAACAGTAACTATAACGATAACTATATTAGCGCACACACCACTGAACAATAGCTTTAACGATAACTATATTAGCGCACTCACCATTAAACAGTAACTATAACGATAACTATATTAGCGCGCACACCAATGAACAATAACTATAACGATAACTATATTAGCGCACACACCAATAAACAATAGCTTTAACGATAACTATATTAGCGCACTCACCAATGATCAATAACTATAACGATAACTATATTAGCTGTATAGTTGTGTATTAGTTTCTTGTCAGAGCGGTTCCTTTATTTCTAATCATTTCGGATTGATCGTTAAACAAAAGTCGGAATCTGTCGATAATAACGTACTAATCCCCTTTCATCTCACAGTTTGAGCTATTTGTTGGTGTGTTTGCGGATGCGCAGCAGCTTTGGATGTGATTAGTGTGTGTGTGTGTGTGTGTGTGTGTGTGTGTCGCTGGTGTGTTTAAGGCTCTGCTTTGATGGCACACCCCGCGGCTCTGCAAACCAGTTGTGCTCCGTCTAAAAGGCCTGCTTTAAAACAGGGAAGTCATTTGTCGGGGTCATTAGAGCCTCAGAGCCAGAGGCAGACGCAGTCCGGCTTAAACACTGCAGAGTTTCCGGCTCTTCAAAGAGGAAACACACACACACATACACACACACGCACATGCATACACACAATTTACATTCTCTGGATTGCAGCGATTCCAGACGCTCATTCCTGCGGTTTCTCACTGAGCGCCTCAGTCTAAATACATCTGTGTGTGTGTGTGAGTGTGTGAATGTGTCTATGTGTGTGTATGTGTGTGTGAGTGTGTGTCCTTGGTTATCTTTTCAGTCTAAATACATCTGTGTGTGTGAGGGTGTGTGTGTGAGAGAGAGAAAGTTTGAGGATGAGTGTGTGAGAGTGTGTATGTGTGTGTGTGAGAGAGATAGAGTGTATGTGTGAATGAGTGTGTGTGCGTGTGTGTGTGTTTGTGTGTGTGCATGTGTGTTATTACGGAGTTGCTCAGTCTAAATATATCTCTATGTGTGTGTGTGAGAGAGAGAGAGTGTATGTGTGTGTGTGTGTGTATGGTCTGTGCTGTTGTGGCGAGTCCTACATGACAGTATAAGTGTGATTGCGGTGTGTATGTGTCTGTAGCGTGGTGTGTACACATACTCCCTGTGTGTGTGTGTGTGTGTGTGTGTGTGTTAGTGAATATGGTGCCGGGTGTGTAACTCACATCTCCGTCATGCTGTCGGGCAGGCTGCTGGGGATCAGGGTCAGGCCTTTCCCTCTGCAGTCCACGATGTTGTTATTGCAGGAGCAGACGGCGGGACACGAGCCACTGCTCAAACTACACGACTGACCCACAGCACTGTCAGACTGACCTGAACACACACACACACACACACACAACATGAACACAGCAGAACAAAGTGATCATATTACGGACTCTGTCTGTCATTGGCTGATGCTGCTATGACAATCGCTTCAGTCCAAACTTCAGACACGCCCTCTGCCAAGCGTTGACACTGAAGCCCCGTGTGAATCAGGCATGTGTGTGTGTGTGCGCACATGTGGATGTGTATGAGTGTGCTTCTGTCTCTGTATGTTTAATGTGTGTGTGTGTGTGCATGTCTGTGTGTGTTCATTGTGTGTGTGTGTATGTGTGTGTGCATGTCTGTGTCTGTGTGTGTGTGTGTGTGTGCGCGCATCACCTGAGCAGCTGAACTCGTGTTTCTGCACCTCTGCTACATTGAGTCCTCGCAGCGGTGCTGGAGAGCTGCACTGGGTGAACAGACCGATGTTGGGCCGCTCGCGTAGCCACTGAGAGAGCCACGACAGCACACAGTCACAGACCAGATTGTTGGAGTGCAGACGGCTGAGGGAGAACCAACAAACAGAGGAAACAGCGTTAATGCTGCCCTATAGAGATAATCCAGGTATACCGAGCCACAGTTAACAATGCAGCCTGTTCACGTCTCAGTGTCTCCGCAGCAGAAGTGCTCATAGATGGTAAACTCAGAGACAACACATCATCATTACAATCCTATTTCCTGAAATAATGAGAGATTACCCAAAAAGCTGAGGACCAGTGAAATTACGGGAGTTTTCCGGGAGAAATAACAAACCGGTAGGGTGGCGGGAGATGGGTCTGTGATATGGGAGACTCCCGTCACAAACGGAAGTGTTGGCAGGTATGGTCAGGATGCAAAATGCAGGATATACAGATTATATATTTATTCAGCTCCACTCTGAAGAGGCATAAAGCATGTTTAATACTATATTTTGGTAATTTAAGGTGTTTATTATGGTGTAATTTAATATCACATGTAGATGCTGAATAGTGTCAAATCATCTGTCATGTCATCTGTTTATGCAGAAGCTGATAAGTCCCGGCTGTGTTTTCTTCAATGTTATAGCTTAAAAACACAACACGACACATCTCTATCTGTCTCTTTTGTCAAGTTACAATATAATTTAGCCTTTATCCACATCTTGTGTGCAAAATAGGTAACTTTACTCTGATTGGGTTTAGCTTACATCATGCTGTGTGCTTGTGTGTGAGCTCATTAATATTCATGACCGACCCAAATATGGTCAATTACGGACCTTCTGATTTTTGGGGTATTTCACAGAGTAATAAATGAGCATATAAAACAGTTTTTGGAGATTTTTTTATACTTATCAAAGCCATAAATATACTATATAGATATTAAAGAAAAATTTCAATTGTTAAACCAGTGCAGTATATGCAACCTTTAAAGACACAGCTCACCAAAAATATAAACTCTGCCATCACTGAATCTGCCTACTGCTCTAGCAGGGTATATGCAAGAATCCTACAGGTTATTTCAATACGTTTTTAAGAGTTTTTAAAGACCTTCTCAGAATATTTTAAGACCTCATAGCCACTTCAAGTTCTAATGAGTATCAAACCTTTAACTTAATGAACAGGTGTAGTTAAATAAATCAATGGAGCACAACCATGCAACAGAACTCAAGCTTGAAAATAGAAATAAGAAATTATGTGGTTGTTTTCAGCGGCAGGTTTAAATTTCATTCAATTTTCAATTTTCCCATTTTGCCATCTGTTTCGCTCTTTGGTTTCTCTGCATGTGGAGAGCGTCACATCACCTTCCTGCATTTGTGCAAATTACATGACGTCACCCGAACAAAGGAGCTTGGCCAGACGTGCCCCAATCTGAACCAATCGTGTGGATCGAGCATGAGATTATTAATATTAGGAGAAAAATAAATATATTGATGCTTTTTTGGAGTCAAACACTTTGGATAACACTTGAACAAAATTTAAGACCTCATAAAAACGTGATTAAGACTTTTTAATATCTTTTAAGGGCCTTCATTTTCTCATAATTGATTTATCAACTTTTAATACTTTTTAAGACTCCGCGGACAAGCTCACTAAACTTTAAGATAAAAAATACATTGTTTAGTTTTTTTCTGCTGTTAAAATGATCATTTTGGACCTGTAAGTCAACAGGAGGGTTAATGCAACCCTGTAATAATATCCATTTGTACACATGCAAGAGTACATCTAAAACTGAACAACAACAGAAATGAATAATCAAAGCAGGACAGCATGAGAAAGAATCTCTGTGCGGTAAAACAGTTCACAAATTCCAGAGAAATACTGCAGAATATAGATTTCATAAAACCAGCGCATGGGTGTTTATTTCTGTGTGTGTGTGTGTGTGTGTGTGTGTGTGTGTGTGTGTGTGTGTGTGTGTGTGTGTGTGTGTGTGAATTACTGACTGTGGCTTCTGGCAGAGACGTGATGACCCGCCAACACTGACTCCAGTGTGTGTGTGTGTGAGAATGTATATCTGGTCCTGGTTTTCATCATGTTATAAACAGCAAATGTCCCCACAAGTATAGCAATACCAGTACATGTTGACCTTGTGTGCACATTTTTTGGTCTCCAAGAGGAAAATGACCCATAAATCAGACAGAATGAAGCATTTAGAGAATGTGAAAGTGCAGATTGTTTGCTGTGAGGGTTGAGTTTAGGGGGAGACAAGAGAATATACAGACTACAGTACAAACACATGATGCCTATGGGAAGTCCCCATAAAGATGACTGTATAAGTGTGTGTGTGAGACTCACAATGTCCGGAGCTTGGGCATGTGGTTGAAGCTGGACACTGGGATGCTGCTGATGTTGTTGTTGTTCAGAGTTCTGCAAAACATCAAGGAAAGTCCAGAAAGGCGTGAATATAAGCAGAGATATGGAGGTCTTCATCACACATGAGCAGGTTTGGTCTGCAGGGTCGGCTTTACTGAACTCAGACGTACAGTATTAGATGTGTCCCAAATGACACACTATGGCACTCAGACATCTAGTGTATGACCTGCATACTTTGCACCTTTTGTTGCAGCGTGATAGCATGTTGATCACAGCTTCATCAATGAAACACACACACACACACACACACACATCTGCCAGTGTTATAAGTAAACTCACAGCACTTCTAGCCCGCGCATGGCTCTGAACGCTCCGTCCTCGATGCAGCTGATGTGGTTCTTGTCCAGCTGCCTGTGATAAACACACAGCATAAAGACAACAGTTAGCATACGCAGTGCAGCCTCTGCTATCAGCTAACGGTGGAGTTTGCAGACTCTCACAGGTTCTTGATGTCCGTCGCTCCTCTGAAGGCCTTTCGAGGAATCGCCTGGATGAAGTTCTCACTCAGGTCCCTGTTCAGAAGAGAAAATCAAGCAGCAGTTCAATCACACCACACACACACAACCTCAAATCCTCATTATACAATGTACACAATGATTGTAAATGTGCAGGACAGCCTTATGATTAACGCATCGCTGCTAAAAGCAGATTTCTCATACGCTATCGTGACACCACATTCAGATCAGTTCAAATCGATGATCAATATCAGGCTGTTTTATTGAACTGAACTGAAGCTTTCAGCTTTAACATCAACACAAAACCACCACTGAGGAATCATAAAAGATATTCATATACAATACACTACACAAACTTTTACTACAGTTGTTGTGTTACCATAGCAACCGTAGAATCAACACAATAGATCAATGACTGAAGTAGTTGTGTTACCATAGCAACTGTAGAATCACCACAAAAGATCAATGGCTATAGTTGTTGTGTTACCATAGCAACTGTAGAATCACCACA
>NC_141033.1:497500-500000 GCF_052040795.2 Danio rerio
TATGTAAAAATACACACACACACACACACACACACACACACACACACATATTTTATTGATAATGTATTCATAATGTATACATTTATAATATATTTATATTTGGCTTTGCATGTTTGAAGAGGCAAAATCCTGTAATGTTATGTTAACATGACTAATAATAACAACATTATTACATAATTATTACATACAACTGCTTAATAAATATACATATAATGTGATTTATCACTGTTGGAATAGTAATGAAGACATGCATTTGTGACTCAAGATGTGGAATATTCAACACTGCACTGAAAGATTAAGTCTGTAAGGCGTTATTTATATATTTTAATGTAGATTTTGGGATGAAGTTATTACAGAGAGCACAATCTACTGTCACTGCTTTACAAGAAACCCTAAAACAATGTAAATCCGCCTTGTGTGGGCTGTTGTGTGTGTGATTGTGCAGCACGCTGAGATGTTTATTCAATAACATATGCTAATTATTCTGCATGATTATTCAGAAGTAGGCATGAGTTATTGATGAGCTGAAGTGTGCTGTGATTGTGCATCAGAGATTAATTTCCCACAGAACTGCAGCCGCTGGATCATGAAAACAGCTCATTTCAGGAAACACGAGGATCACGCTGGAGATGGAGAATCCTACACAATTCTTCAGCAGATTAAAGTGTTCGGGTGCACACAGTTGAAGCCAGAATTATCAGCCCTGCTGTCCAACTTTAATTCTTTTATAATATTGTATTTGTTCGTTTTTATAATATTGACCTTAAAATGTTTTTAAAGTAAATTTAAACAGATTTTATTCGAGCTGAAATAAAATAAAAATACTAAATATTCAACACAGGCTCATTCTGAAAACGTAGTCCCGCGGACAATTATGTAGCCGGGGGTACGTATGGCTGCATTTTATTTTTTAAGCGAACCATACGGGCCGGTATAACGCCGTTCCTTTTGGCGCTCACCGGCTGAACACTTAGCTTCGTGTGGAGGGCTTTCCCACCACAACCAGTTTATCCAGTTAGCTCATCGTGTACGGCGGTGAACTTGAGATGCAGAGAGGAGTTGATCACGATGATGACCGGGTTCAGGTCCAGGAAAAAGAGGTCCCAGATATCAGGAAGACAGAAACAGAATCCCAATAGTAAAATGAATGAGTGAACAACAGCACTGTAAATAATAAATTGTTGAGAAAACATTAAAAAAATAAGGCAACTTGATGCAGTAAGAACTTTGAGTTGCCTCAACAACTATTTTTTAGTTCTTCTCAGTAACAATATTTTGTTCAGCTGACATAATTTTGTTCATTCATGCAATGTTGATTATTGCATTTTACTAATAAAGATATTATTTTCACATCAACTAAAGCAACAGTTACTGCTTTTGAGTCAATCATTTTTTTTGTTTAGTGGATGATTGTTTTTCAAATTTGCAAAATAAGTAATTAGTTGGTGTTTGCATATCATCCTATTTTTAATCATTTTACTTAAAAATGAACACAAACTTACTACTTCATCCATTCATTCCTTCGGCTTAGTCCCTTTATTCATCGGGGGTCACCACAGTGGAATGAACCGCCAACTTATTCAGCATATGTTTTACACAGCGGATGTCCTTTCAGCTGCAACACAGTACTGGCAAATGCGCATTCACACTCAGACAACTGTGGCGGATGTCACGCATGCCCAACTGATTCAAATATCAACATTCCTATTCAACACAAAAATGTTTGTCCAGAAAACTCAGTTAAACATGTAGACATAACATTTTAGCGAATATTGTTGATATAACAGATATTTTTGTGTAATCAATTCTTATTCACAATTCTTAGTAAATATGACAGAAAAAGAACAGTGTGTTGAACAAATGGTGATTATGTTTTTTACAGTGAGGGTGGGAATGTGGAGAAATCTGAAAACGTGCTACAAATCAGACGAGGGCTGTTTTTTGTAAACCGTTGGTTGGGTTGAGGGAAGTAAGCGGGTGGGCGGGTCAATTTGTAAAATTGGGTGGGTTTAGGGAAGAAGGAGGATGGGTCAGTTGATTGGCCGGCCGCCCAGTCATTCATTCAGTCGGTCGACAGCGGCCTCTGGTGGGTCCACGCGAGAACAGCGCGGGCGCGATAAGCACTCGTGAGAGACATTTGAGAAAGCGCACACAGCGGACTCTCACGGACTCGCAAAAACAAAAACTGCAAAAATACCTTCCTCCTGGGACATATTCCGCAGCCTCCAGAAACGTTCACAGGACTACTTTTTCAGAATGAGCCTGGGCTGAAAATATTACAGGTAATGCTCGGAAAATTAAAGGTGCAGGCGATCTTCCACAATGCTAACAGCTTAGCATAAATCTCTGAATCACAGTCCCTCCCCTGCCGTCTAGAGCCACGCCTCCTTCCAGACATCCCCAAAAATCTCGCTTCTCTATGAAAGCTCATGCTCTGACACATTCCACATACTACTTCCAGCAGGATAACGCAGCATGTCATAAAGCTCAATCATCTCAG
>NC_141033.1:655000-680000 GCF_052040795.2 Danio rerio
AAAGTATGGACACTTTTCTGGTTTGAGACTGGTTTGACGCATTTAACGGTCATCATAATCTTAAATCCTTGACAGTTTTTAATATTTAGATTTAAAAAAATTGTTTAAACATTTATATTGTTGGAAAATAGGAATCATTTTTTAAAATTAGTCTCTTTTTCTTTTAATCAAACAATTATTTGTATTGGTCATGTAAGGGTCATATATTAACTGAACTTCTACTCTTGTGTGTGAGTGCTGTGCATACTAATTAGCATTTTTGCAGAAGTATATAGATGCGGGTCCAAAATTAAATTCAGCTTTGCAGAAACTTCCTGTCTGAAGAGAGGTGTTAAAACTGAGAGCACAGAAAGTCGTATGCTTTTTTTTTTTGTTGTGCAGAGAATTCATAGAAAAAGAGGAAGTATGTCTGGGGTGCGGCCAATGGAGGACTGAACAATGACTGACAAATGACGAATTTCATTAAACTCCACCTGTTAATATCAGCTGCCTATATAAGTTGAAGCCGGGAAAATAAAGGGGTTGCGCACCTCCTTAATGTAACTTCTGCATTGCGTTGAGGATAACAGAATTCTGTGAATCGAATTATTCATTTGTATCCGTGATGGCCAACAGTGTGTCCCCACATTAAACATGGGTATATACACACACACAACCACACTTTATAATTCTTAATTTAGCATTTGTCATATTAGTTACAGATTCTACACAATAATGACAGACACAGTTTAATACACTTCACATTTTTATTTTCATTTCCAATAATTTCATGTCATAGGTTACTAGTTTGGAGTGCACACTTTCTAGTTCTTTTGACAAGATTTATTGACATTTATTTCTTTGAGTTTAAGTTACCTGTGAGATCCAGGATGGCGTGGCTCAGTGCTCCAGATGGAGGTCCGGTTGCTCTAAGGGACCAGCTGGCCACATTTGCCGACATTTTGTTCCGCCTGACCAAACCAAAATACTAATTGGCTGAGGGGGGTGTTGGAATGTTTATTTTTGTTTATTAGTAGTAATTGAATTGCTAGTTTGTTTATGTATTGATTAATTAACTTTAAGTGTATTTTTTGCCTATGTTTGGTGGTTGTTTTGTATTAGTTTGTGATGTTTTAGTCAACTTTTTCTTAATGGACTAGTCCCTGTCTTCTGTGTATATAAGTCCCGTTTTTGTGTTTGAAGAGAGGTCTGCTTTTCTTTTTCTCTTCGTTTGTTTGTATGATTTGGTTATGTTTTGTTTGCTTTAAGTCTAGATTTGACTTTAATTTATTCAAATGCTTTAATTTGTCATTTTGTTCATAATAAATACATTTATTTTCTTTTGGAAACTTTGTGTTCGTTGCCCTTGTCTGCTTGGTCCCTCACAGTATCCAATAAATTGTTACGATTTCTGACATCGAAGAAAAACCTCTCCTGACCTTTTTTTCTTGAACACGAATGGGATTGATTTAATATTCCAACAATATACATTTATGAATGGATTATGTCGAAGTGTTTCTAATGCGGCGGGCGTTTATAGGGCTGAGAGTAAATTTGACATTAGTCAAGGAGAAAAACTCCACAATGGTGTTATCAAGCCTTTCAGAAAGAGGAAAATAACAGTGTAAGAGTGATGTCATTTCAAAACGAAAATCTCGATTATTTCTTTTGCCCCAGTGTCAGATTATTTTGCTTGTTTTAAGCAAAAACTCACTTAATTTTAATGCATTATTTCTAATACCAAAATTTAGTTTTAATTTGTCCAGAAAACACTTCTTGATTTAAGAGTGTTCGAATATTAAGCTTATTCTTCAGTGTTCTCTCTGAACCGCAGGCACCATCTCCATCAACTCAGTGCGCACCCCGTACCTGTGCCCCGGAGACAGCGAGCTCCTGGATCTGGATGATCCCCTGTACCTGGGCGGCGTTCCGGAGAGCTCCAGTGGGACGGTGTTCCCCACTGGGGCCTGGAGCGCCCTGCTGAACTACGGGTACGTGGGCTGTGTGCGGGATCTGTTCATCGACGGGCGCAGTGTGGATGTCCGGCGCGCAGCAGAGCTGCAGAGAGCTGCAGGAGTGAAGCCGTCCTGCGGTAAAGAGCCGTCCGGGAAGTGTGTGAGCGAGCCCTGCCTGAACAGAGGAGTCTGCAGGGAGGGATGGAGCCGATATATCTGCGACTGCACCGGGACGGGATTCCTGGGACACTCCTGCGAGAGAGGTGTGTGTGTATGAGTGCGAGAGTGTGTTTGATAATGGTAATGATGCGGATCTTTCCGTCTGCAGACGCCACCATCCTCTCTTTCGATGGCAGTAAGTTCCTGAAGGTGCAGTTTTCTGCAGCGATGCACACCGAGGCTGAAGACGTGTCCCTGCGCTTCCGCTCGCTGCGGGCGTACGGCGTCCTGATGGCCAGCACATCCACACACACCACCGACACACTGCGTCTGGAGCTGGAGGCCGGACGCGTGCGGCTCACTGTCAACCTGGGTATATCAAACACGCACATGCATGCATACACACACTTACACAAACACACACGGATGCACACACACACACTCACCATGCTCATATCTGATCAGAAACTGACATGCACTAACCTTCTCCAAACTCATGACATACAGCATGACACACACACACACCTTCGTCTTCACTGCTCAGAGTCTGCAGGTCTCCACACACACTCACACACCTTCGCTGAGCTCGGTGTTTAAGGAGAACGATCTGTGAGGTAAACCTGAGGCTATGCTGTTGAATTATTATCAGAAGAAAGCACAGCAGAGGGAAAACAGCTCCTCCTCTGGATTAATTTTGCCTTCAGTTGCATAAATGCTGATTTATAAGAATTGTTCATGAAGATTTTCAAGAAAAGCCACAATCTAAATACATCAAGCTAACTCCAGTCAACTTGCGTTGTGATCATTTGCAGCAGTTTTTTTCTATTTGCACCTGTTTTTTTAAGTTGCAGCATGTTCAGCTTTCTCGGCCACCGTAGAATTGAGTTTGAACATTAAGGGCTCTATTTTGACGGTTCATGCGCAGAGCGCAAAACGCAGGGCGCAAACGCTTTCAGGGCGTGTCAGGACGCGTTTTTGCTAATTTAAGGACGGGAAAATCCGCTTTGCGCCGTGGCACATGGTCTAAAAGGGTTGAGTTTATTCTCTTAATGAGTTATAGGTGTGTTTAGAGAATAAACCAATTATGAGTCTCATCTCCCATTCCCTTTAAGAGCCAGCTGCGTCACACCAAGAGCGCATTCACTATTTACAGGACGCAAAGTAAGTCTAAGTGGAAAAACTGAACATTTCACAAGCAAACAGTTTACAGAAAACAGTTAAACAGAGCATCTACTGCTTGACAATGAGAGATAAATGATCTACTTTCACTTTCGCTCTTGGATAGGGAAACCTTTACGCACAGACATCAATTAGTCTATAAATAAATACTTTTGTTTGTTAAGCGCAAATATTTGTCTCAAAGCTATTTCTGAATTCAGTTCTAATTTCCAGCAAGCGAATAAATGAACAATAATAATGAAGTGTGCTCAAAAACCTGAGTTATATCCTAATACACATGCTGTGCCCCATATGGTCTAAAACCTGACAGGTGGACAAATCTAAGCTTGTGTTTAATAAAACAAATATAAATATGGATATAATAAATAACACTGCTAATAATAATAACATTATACAAAAGCAAATTGTGATGAATGAACTGAAAAAGCCTCCCTGAGATGAAGAAGGCATGAAGGCGGTGATTTTTCATATTCATGTAGGCTAGAAAATAATGTGTTTTGTAATATTTTAATCGTTTATATTTATATCCTATATATATTCTTATTATATCCTATATATATCCTTAATATTTAATTTTTTCATATGTAAAGATATTTGCCTATTGCTCTCTTGTGTGTATTAAGCAGTGTGTAAGCGAGGCGCATCTCTGTGCTGGAGTTTAGACCGGGTTTGTTTTGGTTTATTGAAAAATCTATTTTAGTTTCTCAAAATAGCAACGCGCCAGCAGTGCACCTCAGAATGCCTCCCTTTTTAGATTAGTACGCCTATGGGCGCACATATGAGCGCTAATGCATTTGCTATTTAAACAGCGTAGCACAACGCCTCAAAACCACTCTTGCGCCAAGCTGAAACTATCAAAAGACTATTGCGCTGCGCCTTGCGCCACACTGCGCCGGGTGTATGATAGTGCCCTTAGTGAATATGAAAGTGTGTCTCAGATCGTCTCCTGTCATGATGAGCCAGCTCTGGTGTTTGAGTGTGTGTGTTGTTTCTCTGCTGAGGTTGACACACACACACTAGACTGAGACGCTGCTTATGGTCCACTTCTCATCATATCTTAATAAATCAGCTTATTATTTCAGTGCAGAGGGCCAGAATCACTCACAATCACCGTCACTCTGTTTATACTCAAACACGTCTCATTTCTATGCAGATTAAGCACACTGTCAGATCAGATGTGAAATGTCAGCTGGATTTGATTGGCTCAATAAGCATTATTTGAGTTAGATCGCTGCAAAAATGCTGTTCTTATCTAGAGTTTTTGTCTTGTTTTTAGTCCAAATAACAAAAAAAGTCTTAAATCAAGAAGCATTTTCTAGACAAGCACAAAATATTGTCTTGTTTTAATGAATAATGAGTCAAAATTAAGTGAGTTTTTCCTTAAAACAAGCAAAATAGTCGGCGCCAATAGCCTAGTGGTTAGTGCGTCAACACATAGCACAGAGGTGCTCGCAGTGACCCGAGTTCGATTTTCGCCTCGAGGTCCTTTGCTGATCCTTCCTCTATCTCTGCTCCCTACACTTTCCTGTCTCTATATTTCCACTGTCCTATCAATAAAGTTGAAAACCCCTAAAAAATATATATATATATATATATATATATATAAAAACAAGCAAAATAATCTGACAATGGGGGAAGAAAACTGATTATTTTTTAAAATTATTTTTCACTGATTATTACAGTAATTGTAGCCAGAACTATGTAGAAAACGGCACAATATTAATGACTTCATGACAGTCATGTTTATGTTAGATTTAGGACATGTTGTCTTATTAATTGTCATTACTAATACACCACTAACAATGTCACCTTTGCATTTAAAATGACTTATCTGAGTGAATGACACTTAATTTAACAGTTCATTCATAAAATGTCATTCATATTCTTATGAACACCCCTTCACGTAAAGCGTTACCTATACAACTTATAGAAGTTTGTTTGTAAGCAATGTTATGGTGAGCTGCAAAGATTGAAGAAATGTTGATTAGTGAGAGGTTGATCATGTAGTCGTCTCAGCCTGACCAATGACTGGTGCTCTATAAAACACACGCCGCATGATCTCTTCAAATACATTCCCCATAGCGGTACAATTGTGATTGTAATAAGACAAATAATAAAAGCAAAAATGCTGAGCTTAAATTAGTTGGAAGTTCTCATGAATAGGGTGCACTAGCATGCAAAATTTCTTTAGATTTTTCAGATTTATTGACTTGATTTCAATTGATTCGGGTTTTTAGAAAAGCTACAGAGAGCTTGTGCTGTTGTGTGCATGCCTCAGAGATGAGTAGAAGTGCTCAAATACATGCAGAAAATGTCTCAAAATGTGACACTTAGTCATTACTCACGCAAGCCCTTGATTGTTATGTAATAAACAAATAGAAAGAGTTGAGAATGAGAAGCGTGTAACAGTAGATTGGATCCGTGCTGCTCTTAAAGTGACAGTACACTATATTCCTGCTGCCGACTGTGCTTATCATTATTAATAAAACAACAAAGACAAAATCACGACTGTAGCTTCAGTAAGAAACAAATTAACTTTTATTATTGCAATTTGTATAGCTTAATTCTATTTGATCTTTTTATTCTTTATAAATAATTTTGAGGATTTTTACTTTGTTTTTAGTTACTCATTCTGCTGTGGTATTGAGAATTGTGAAATCTCACAATCTCTGGAATGTATTGGAGTTACAGCAACCTTATTTACAGAATAATATATATATATATATTATTAGCGTATTTACCTGATCTGCTATCTTTTAATATGTTTTTTTTTTGTAAATTACAGAAATTGCTCCTTTTTTATATTAAAGATATATCTCTTTAAATAAATCAGTAATAAAGTGTTGTCCATATGGTTCACCTATAATCATTGAAAATAATGGCAATTACAATACTGACCAAAATAATCGTGATTATGATTTTCTGTTCCATAAGCAAGCACCCCTAACAAACAGTTTGAAGAGTATTTATTGGATTTAATTTTACGCTGAACTAATTCTGGCTTAAAGGTATCCCTGTTTCAAAATAAAATGCTCTCAGAAGAAATAAGAGACATGACGTCTACTAGTGTTCACTAATCCAATAAAGTACAATGTAAATAAATATAAAAAAAATCCAGAACAGTTGTTTAAAAATCATCTAGAGTAATGAACAGAAGAGAAATTATGAAAAAACTATGTATTTTGTGCCTTATTTGTGGGAAGTTGTTCCTGATTACTGCTCAGCTGTGTTTAATAAAGTCAATATTCCCGGTAAGAGTGTGTTGGTTGAGCATCAGGATCATTGGTGTGTGCTTGTCCCCAGAGAACTGGGTTGAGCTTCAGTGTCTGCAGATCTTACTTTGAAGGCAAAATTTACATGTGGTTTATTCTTCCCCATCTAGACTGTAACAGGATAAACTGTACCACCAGTAAGTCACACTTCTCTTCTTTCATATCTGCTGTTTACTATTGTTGACTGTTTTCTAATCTGTGTAATCAGAGATTCTGGCAACCCAGGCTCATTGGCAGTATGTGTCTCAGCCTACATTTTTGTAAAAAATGCGCTGCTTTGGGTGCAGTTTGTGGCACATTTTAGATGTCGAATCCACTAGAGGGCGCTGTCTACATTTTGCAAAATGTAAAATATGTTGCTCTGGGTGAGTTTTGGCGAATCCACTAGAGGACGCTGTCTTCATTTTTGCAAAACGTAAAATGTGTTGCTCTGGATATGTTTTGTGGCACATTTTAGATGTCAAATCCACTAGAGGGCGCTGTCTACATTTTTTACCATGTAAAATACGTTTCTCTTGGTGCGTTTTATAGCACATTTCAGATGTCAAATCTGAACACAAACCCTGCATTTTTGCTAAATGTACAATACTCTGCTTTGGGTGCAATTTGCCGAATCCACTAGAGGTCGCTGTCTGCATTTTTGCGAAATGTAAAAAATGTTGCTCTGGGTGCATTTTGTGGCACGTTTCAGATATCAAATCCACTAGAGGGCGCTGTTTAAATTTTTGCGAAATGTAAAATACACTGCTCTGGGTGTGTTTTGTTGCACTTTTCAGATGTTGAATCCACTAGAGGGAGCTGTCAACATTACGTACTCATTACTAATAGAAAGCATTTGTTAGGAATCGGACGGACAAACAGGGTGAGTAGAAAATATAACCGTTTATTTATACAGCAGAGCAATAGAAGGATATGCAGGGTTTCGTTTAGTTGAGACGAAGGAGATGTAACTGTCCGTATTCCTTTTTGTATGGATGATGATATTGATGCTGACCGAATACACACACCAGATGAGTAGGGGATGAAACAGAATGATGGAGCACACACCAGATGAGTTGCGGAGACGACAATGATGAAACACACACCTCCAACTGGACACGGGGCTGACTGGACAAACTGGGGATAAAACAGAGAATAGGTAAGTTTCTGAATAGTCAATCGTTGATGATGAATACGTGGAGAGTATTCGTTCTAAGTCCGCTTCGTATGAACGAGCCCGGACAAAGAGTGGTGTGAGGTGTGTGTTTATATTGTCTCACGGTGATGAGGTGCAGCTGTGCATGATTAAAACTCAGGTGATGATGGGCATTGTGTTAAATTGGTGGAAGAGCCTGGCCAATCTGTGACATTACCCCCCTCCCCAGGGCCCGCTCCTGAGGGCCTAATAATCCGACGCCGTGGTGGTCTACCTCGTCCACGAGGTGCCGGGCACTCAGGGTGATTGGAGTGGAAATCTTCCATCAGTGAGGGATCTAAGATGTCTGATCTGGAGACCCACGATCTTTCTTCTGGTCCATATCCCTCCCAGTCAACGAGGTATTCTAGCTGACCACCACGACGCCGGGACCGTAGAATCTCCTTGACAGAGTAAATGGAGTCTTCTAGCATCAGTGGTGGAGGGGTTTCCTCTTCGTGGCCAGGCTCTGTGGAGGGAATCAGAGGTTCGTGATAGGGTTTAAGGAGTGACACGTGAAATGTGGGATGGATCCTGTACTGGGGTGGTAGTTGTAATTTATAGGTGACAGGGTTGACTTGTTCCAGGATGGTAAAGGGACCAATGAATCTGGGACTAAGTTTTTTGGAGGGCAGTCGCAGACGGATGTCTCTGGTGGATAGCCAGACCTTCTGTCCCGGGTTGTAGACGTGACCTTCAATCCTTCTCCTGTCTGACACCTCCTTGGTTCTTCGTACTGCCCTCTGTAGATGGTGATGGGCCTCGTCCCAGACCCTCTCGCTTTCCCGAAACCAGTGATCCACTGCAGGTACATCAGACGGTTCATCATTCCAGGGGAAAAGTGGAGGTTGGAATCCCAGAATACACTGGAATGGCGTGAGTCCTGTGGTGGGTTGCCGCAGTGAATTTTGGGCATATTCCGCCCAGCCAAGAAACTGGTTCCAGGAATTTTGGCGACCGTGACAGAAGGTCCTGAGAAATCGTCCCACTTCTTGAATCTTCCTCTCCGTCTGGCCGTTGGTTTGTGGATGATAGCCAGACGAAAGGCTGACGGTCACACCTAGGAGTCGGAAGAAGGCTTTCCATAGTCTGGAGATGAACTGGGGACCTCGATCCGAGACTATATCTTCTGGTAAACCAAAACATCGAAAGACATGGTTAAAGAGACTTTCAGCTGTCTCTAGGGCTGTGGGAAGACCTTTCAAGGGAATCAAACGACAGAATTTTGAAAATCGATCTATGATAACCAGAATGCAGGTATTACCGTCAGATGAGGGAAGATCCGTCATAAAGTCTACCCCTAGGTGTGACCAGGGACGATTCAGGATGGGCAAAGGGTGGAGCTTGCCTGCAGGTAGATGCCGTGGACTCTTTGACATGGCACATTCTTTACAACCTAGCACATACCTTCTCACATCTCTTGCCATGCTCGGCCACCAAAAGCGTTGGGATAGCAGCGAGAGGGTATTGTTGACCCCCGGATGCCCAGTGCCCAGAGAGGTATGAGTGGAGTGGATGAGATCTATCCGTTGATTATTTGGAACAAACTGTCGATTTGGGGGGCAGCCCGGCGGAGCTCTGATTTCAGGAGTGGCGACGGCTGGAGGAGCAGACCATCTGATGGGACAGACATCTATATGATCTGGAAGAATCTTGGCCGGGGTTTCGATGGTTTCTTGATGATCATGAATTCTGGATAGTGCGTCCGCTCGGATATTTTTTGATCCTGGTCGATAGGTTATGGAGAAATGGAATCTGGAGAAGAACAATGACCAGCGGGCTTGGCGAGGACAGAGTCGTTTAGCATCTTTGAGATATTGCAAATTTTTATGATCTGTGATTACCTGGAAGGGCTGTTTAGCACCCTCCAACCAATGTCGCCACTCCTCCAGGGCGAGCTTGATGGCTAGCAGTTCTCGATTCCCGATGTCATAATTCTTCTCCGCCGGACTAAGTTTCCTGGAGAAATAGGCACAGGGATGGAGTAATTTGGGAGAACCGTGGAACTGAGATAAGATGGCTCCCACTCCAGTGGTGGAGGCATCTACTTCTACTATGAAGGGCAAATCTGGGTCAGGGTGAGTCAGGAGTGGAGCTCGAGTAAAGGCTTCTTTGAGATTTCGGAAGGCTGCGGCGGCTTCAGAAGGCCAGGATAATTTCTTGGGTTTATTTTTGAGAAGGTTGGTGAGTGGGGCGGTGACGAGACTGTAGTTATGAATAAATCGTCGATAGAAATTTGCAAAGCCGAGGAATCGTTGGAGTTCTTTGACGGTTGTGGGTTCTGGCCAGGAGACAACGGCCGTGACCTTCCCCTCGTCCATACGAACCCCTCTTTTATCTATGATGTATCCCAGAAACTGAACAGATGGTAGATGAAATGAGCATTTCTCAGCTTTGAGGTACAGTTGATGTTTCCTGAGGGTTTGCAATACCTTCTCTACGTGGTGGCGATGTTCGACCTCATTTCTGGAGTAAATCAAGATATCATCTATGTATACAATGACAAAGAGATGAAGGAACTCTCTGAGGACTTCATGGATGAAGTTTTGGAATACGGAAGGGGCGTTGGCCAGACCATACGGCATTACCCGATATTCATAGTGGCCAGTAGGGGTCACAAACGCGGTTTTCCATTCATCACCCCTCCGTATCCTCACCAGGTTATAGGCGCTGCGGAGGTCCAACTTTGTGAAGATCTTGGCAGATCGAAGTTGCTCTAGGGCCGCAGGAACGAGAGGAAGGGGATATCGGAACTTAACTGTACCTTGGTTGAGAATTCTATAATCAATGCACGGTCGCAGCCCTCCATCTTTCTTAGCCACAAAGAAGAAACTGGATGCTGCGGGTGATGTGGAAGGACGGATATACCCCTGATGCAGAGCCTCCTGAATATACTCCTCCATGGCCTTGGTTTCCGGGAGCGACAGTGGATAGATTCTACCCTTGGGCATTGGGGCATCTGGAACCAGATCTATGGCACAGTCCCATGACCGATGTGGAGGTAGCTGGGAAGCTTTCTTGGGGCAAAACACGTCCTTGTAAGGAGCGTATATCTCAGGAATGTGGACGGATCGTGACTCGATGGGGCTTTCAACTGACGTGACATAGACAGATAGGGGTTTTTGAATCTGTACGGGAAGATCGGGGAAACAGCCTGGTGTACATCCTTCACCCCATCTCTTTATCTCTCCTGTGCCCCAAGAGAGGATGGGATCATGCTTCACCAGCCACGGTCGTCCTAGGATGATATCCATGGTGGCTCCCTCCAAAACCAGAAATTGTATATCTTCCTTATGCAACCACCCAATTTGGAGACTAACGGGTTCACATTTACGGTGAATACGTGCCTGTGACTTGATATTGTTGGTTATGGGTTGAATCTGGTATATGTGCGTCGAGGCTTCGGTGCGGAGGTGGAGCTGGCGACAGAGGGAGTGTGAGATGAAGTTCCCAGCTGACCCTGAGTCGATAAGGGCGGTGGCTGAAACATAAGAAGAGTGGGTAGTTAACAGTACCTTGGTAGTGAGAGGATTCATCTTCTCAATATCAAAACTGAACACACTCACCGAGGGGCGTATGGGACGGAGAGGACAGTCCAATCTAACATGTCCTCCGGCACCACAGTACAGACACAGACCCCGGGTCAGCCTCCTCTGTCGCTCAGCAGCCGTGAGTCTACCGGCTTCAATTATCATGGGTTCTGGTTCTGGAGGGATTGTAGACTCAGATGGACGGAGGAGTGCTTGAGGTAAGTGATCTGGGTTATGTTGATAAGAGTTTATACGATCAGAACATCTAAGAGACAGTTGGATAAATTTTTCCAAACCCATATTATCATCTAGTGCTGCCAGCTGTAGACGAAGTTTGGGTTCTAAACCGAGCCGGTAAGTGGTGAGAAGAGATCGCTCATTCCATCCGCTGGCAGCAGCTAGAGTACGGAACCGAAGGGCATAGTCCTGTGTGGACATAGTTCCTTGTTTTAGATGGTATAGTTGCTCTCCAGCTGCTACTTCTCCATCAGAGCGACCAAAAACCTCTTTGAAATATGTGGTGAAGGCTTGAATGGAATTAGTTACCGGCCCAGCTTGATTCCAGATGGTCTCAGCCCACCGGAGAGCAGATCCAGAGAGAAGTGAAATGATGAAAGCAATTTTAGACCGATCTGTGGGATATAACTCCGGTTGCATTGTGAATACAAGGGAACATTGTAATAGGAATCCGTTGCACTCCTCCTCCCCGCCAGAGTAGGGCGCTGGTCGAGCCATGGGACTGGATGCGCTGGGGGAAGCCGAAGAAGTGCGCGGTGCTGGTGGAGGGTCAGGAAGTGGTGCAGCTGGCGACAAAACTCTCTTCATTGCATCTACCAGCTCCTGAATTGGATCGGAGTCGCTCATGCTGTTAACTATCTTGGTCCGGGCTTCTGTTAGGAATCGGACGGACAAACAGGGTGAGTAGAAAATATAACCGTTTATTTATACCGCAGAGCAATAGAAGGATATGCAGGGTTTCGTTTAGTTGAGACGAAGGAGATGTAACTGTCCGTATTCCTTTTTGTATGGATGATGATATTGATGCTGACCGAATACACACACCAGATGAGTAGGGGATGAAACAGAATGATGGAGCACACACCAGATGAGTTGCGGAGACGACAATGATGAAACACACACCTCCAACTGGACACGGGGCTGACTGGACAAACTGGGGATAAAACAGAGAATAGGTAAGTTTCTGAATAGTCAATCGTTGATGATGAATACGTGGAGAGTATTCGTTCTAAGTCCGCTTCGTATGAACGAGCCCGGACAAAGAGTGGTGTGAGGTGTGTGTTTATATTGTCTCACGGTGATGAGGTGCAGCTGTGCATGATTAAAACTCAGGTGATGATGGGCATTGTGTTAAATTGGTGGAAGAGCCTGGCCAATCTGTGACAGCATTTCGTTGTTTTGTGATGTTTATTTCGAGTTGTGCAAAGAACTGCACAAAAATAATCCTTTATTCGTCAATATTATGTCCCTTTAAATATCGTTAGTGTGAAAAGAAATAAAAGCTTTTATTGTCACACTGCCCCCTAGTGTTTATTTTATTCACAAACTGCAGTCAAACGTAGGTTCCATTATGTTTTTGCAGTTTCACAAAAATATAGGCTGAAGCGTATTTCCAATGAGCCATAATGTTTGACTCGATATGTTTGACATGACCAATGGCTTTTGTGAAGAACATCTGAGCTAATAATTGAATTATGGCATTGTCTTTAAAGTTGCCATCACATATTTATTTTGAATTCATTTAGTTAAATTGGCCACCATTTGGTTATTACATTTCATTCCTTAGCTAAAATATTTAAGCCAAAGGAGCAAAGAAAATGTGATCTCTCGTGCCGTGCCCTCATTAAAAAGCATAAGCCCATGAGACTCGTTAAACATCTGCATGCGGTGCTCCTGGGTAATGTGCTGTACAGTATGTGTGTCCTACTGCTTTCTGGGTAGAGACTGATGAAGAGAGAAGAGCAAAGACACAAGGTAATCCTTTTCTTTTGCAAAAATTAATTAGACCTACACATATTTGGCTGCAAATGAGATTTTTGGCTGCTTCATACTCTTCAAGCAGCAGCTCTCATGCAGCGCCCGTCAACTAGTGCTGGGGTTTTTCTAAGATGCAGCTTTGTGAATGTCTTTAATGTACTTTAATTATTTTATTCTATTCAAAGCAACATTCAGAGATGCGAATTTAAGACTCAAAATCTTGATAAATTTCCTGATCATTTTTTATTCACCTAATTCAGTCACTTTTAATGTTTTAAAATAATTGTAAAATGAATTTCACAATAAAAATAAAAAATGATTGTGAATAAAATGACTCAATTGTTTATAATTTCATTAGTTAATGCCTATTTGTACATAGTAGCCTATTCATACCCTCCCTCACCAGAGAAGTTGACAAAAGAAACACGTTTAAACATCAAGCATCAAACATCACACTCACCGGCCACTTTATTAGGTACACCTTACTAGCACCAGGTTTGCCTTAATCCTTCATGGATTCGACAAGCTACTGGAAATATTCCTCAGAGATTTTGCTCCATGCTGTCATGATAGCATCACACAGTTGCTGCAGATTTGTCGGCTGCACATTCATGATGCCAATCTCCCGTTCCACCCCATCCCAAAGCTGCTCTATTGGATTGAGATCTGGTGACTGTGGAGGCCATTTGAGTACAGTGAACTGATCGAAATGTTTTCTGGGCTGTCTCGCAGGTAAGGGACCCGAGAGCTTATTCGCGGGTCAGAATCTGAATGATGATGAGTGGCACACGGTGCGCGTGATCAGGAGAGGAAAGAGTCTGAAACTATCTGTGGATGATCTGCCCACTGTAGACGGTATTTATTCTCTGATATTCTGCTCCAATTTTATTGCATAAGACTGGTGATTAACGACTGTTGTTCATTTCGGTTTTAAATATAGTATACTTAATTTATATACTTTTAATTTTCCATCAGCCAGCCCAAGTGCCTCTGCTGATCTGTCTTTCCTTTACAAAATCACCACATTTTAAGGTCTGAGGTCACAAACTGTTGGTGTTTGTATTCCTAATGCAGTTATTAATATACAGAGTAACTATAACTGTATGTATAAGAGGTATAAGTGTTCATTTGAATTGTTTAATAAGATGCTTAAGATGCGTTTCTCACATTGAGTTTCCAGTCCAAATATCTACAAATTCTTTAATGAAGAAGCATTTTCCAGACATGCAAAATATAGTGTTGTTATCAGAAATAACCAGTCAAAATGAAGTGAGTTTTTCATTAAAACAAGCACAATAACCTGACAATAAATAAGGGTAACATAAACAATCAAGTTTTCACTTTGAATTATGATTGTTTTTAAGGAAAAACTCTCTTCATTATTTCTGAAAACAACACTATGTTTTGCATGTTTGGAAAATGCTCCTTGATTTAAGAGTTTGTAGATATTTTGACTATAAACAAGACAAAAACTAAATAAGAAAAGCATTTTAGAATGTAAATACAATGCCAGAAAGACAAGAAAAAAAGGTCATGTTAAACTAAATAACCAATATCCTGACATGCATTTGCTGTGACAATTTGTATGCAATAATCCTTCACTGTTCTGAATGCTTTACAACAGCTGAAGTCAGAATTATTCGCCGTCTTGTGCAATATTTATTCTTTGTCAAATATTTTCCAAATTATGTTGAACAGATTCAGGAGTTGTTCACAGTGTTTCCTCTAATCTCGGTTTTTCTGGAGAAAGTCTGATTTGTTTTATTTGGGCTAGAATAAAAGCAGTTCTTATTTGTTTTAAAGCCATGTTAAGGTCAATATTATTGGCCCCTTCAGCAATATTAGTGTTGGATTGTCTCCAGAACAAACCACTGTTATACAATGACTTGCCTAATTACCCTAACTTTACCCTAATTACCCTAGTGAAGCCTTTACATGTCACTATAAGCTGAACACTAGTGTCTTGAAGAATATCTAGTCTAATATTATGTGCTGTCATCATGGTGAAGAGGAAATAAATCAGCTATTAGAGATGAGTTATTAACACTATTATGATTAGAAATGCGCTGAAGAAATCTGCTCTCTGTTAAACAGAAATTAATAATTCGGGAGGGCTAATAATTCTGACTTTTATACATAAAAACAGGAGAGATACCAGGCGACCACACGCAGCTGGAGTTTCACAACATCGAGACCGGCATCATTACAGGAAAACGCCAGTTACCCACAATGCCCTCCAACTTTATTGGACATCTCCAGAGCCTGATGTTTAATGGTAAGCCGTACATCGACCTGTGCAAGAACGGAGACATCGATTACTGTCAAACCAACGCTCCAATCGGCTTTAAGAGCATCATCGCAGATCCGGTGACGTTCAAGTCCTGCTCCAGCTACGTGACGCTGCCGTCTTTACAGGCGTATTACTACATGTACCTGTTTTTCCAGTTCAAGACCACCTCCGCAGACGGACTCATACTCTATAATAGTGGAGATGGAAATGATTTTATCGCTGTAGAGCTGGTGAAAGGGTGAGTTATGCGCAATGGGAAAATGTGCTACTGCAAAACATTTGTTTCTAGGGTAGGGTTGCAAATAAAACACTTTTCAAAATCAATGATTACAGACACAACGTTAAATATCGATAAATAAAATGCGACATGTAAGCATTGCACTTTCAAGATGGCAACTTTCTCACAATGAACCAGAAGCTTTTATTAATCTTAGCTGTTAAAATAAAAGTTGTAATCATTTTCTGAAACAAAAATAGTAAATAATGAAATTCTGTTGCATTTTTTAGCTAATATTAAAGTAGTAGCTGTAATAAATGTGGTTATTTCTCACTGTTGATTTGAATTAAATGCTTTTTAGCAGCTTAGGTTAATATTATGATAATATCGTATACTGTATTTTCTATACCATTTATTAACAACATAATGATACCATCATAAGCCTAGCTTGCACCTACTAATGTGCAGTTTTGTACGATGTAGCTTTGTATATAATAATTATCAGGGCTGTTTATACTCTAAATGTTCTATAATTGCATGTGCGGTTAATTACATTTTCTCTCTGTTCAGCTACCTGCATTACATCTCTGATCTGGGAAACGGTGCTCATCTCATTAAGGGAAACTCAATTAAACCTCTCAATGATAACCACTGGCACAACGTGATGATCTCCAGAGACCCCAATAACCTGCACACGGTCAGAATCGACACCAAAACCACCAGCCAGACCACACTGGGTGCCAAAAACCTGGACCTGAAAGGTATATTACACACATTTACATTAAAGGGCAGCTATTATGCAGAAATCACTTTTATAGGGGGTTTAAACACAGTGTGTGAATACTGGGAAACCAGAGCACCCGAATGGAAACCCACACTAACACGGGGAGAACATGCAAACTCCACACAGAAACACCAACTGACCTAGCTGAGGCTCGAAGCAGTGACCTTTTTGCTATGAGGCCACAGTGCTAACCACTGAGCCACCCATAAGCCAATTATTACAATTACATTTAGTCATTTAGCAGACGCTTTCATCCAAAGCGACTTACAAATGAGGACAAGGAAGCAACTTACACAACTATAAGAGCAACAATGAATAAGTGCTGTAGGCGAGTTTCAGGTGTGTAAAGTGTAAAAAGCAAAACATTAATAATTTAAAAAAAAAATTTGTAGCACAATTAGCGGTAGAAACAGAGAGGCAATTGCAGATTAGGAAGTGAAGTGGAGACTAAATAGTTGAGTTTTTAGTGGTTTCTTGAAGACAGCGAGTGACTCTGCCGTTCTGATGCAGTTAGGGAGTTCATTCCACCAATTGGGCAGATTGAACGCGAGAGTTCAGGAAAGTGATTTCTTCCCTCTTTGGGATGGAACCACGAGGCGACGTTCATTCACAGAACGCAAGTTTCTGGAGGGCACATACATCTGCAGAAGCGGGAGCAGATAAGAAGGAGCAAAGCCAGAAGTCGCTTTGTAAGCAAACATCAGAGCTTTGAATTTGATGCGAGCAGCAACTGGCAGCCAGTGCAAACGGATGAGCAGCGGAGTGACATGTGCTCTTTTAGGTTCATTAAAGAGGTTCATTATTAAGGCTAAACTGCTTTTATTAAGAAACTGTTGTTGCTTGTCAACTATAACCCCACTTCTTCTAATCCCGTATTCTCTGGCTGTGTGTGCAGGTGATTTGTTTGTGGGTGGTGTTCCAGAGCAGATGTATAAAGATCTGCCCAAGTTAGTTCATGCAAAAGAAGGGTTTCAGGGCTGTCTGGCGTCTGTGGATCTGAACGGGCGTTTGCCAGACCTGATGACCGAAGCGCTGGTCTGCATCGGGCAGATCGAGAGAGGATGTGAAGGTAATAAACGTTTTTTTAAAAACATTTTACGGTCAGTATTTGTTTTGGATTAGAAATTGGGGAAAATATACGTATTATAAGCCGATATCGCAGTAAGGGTAATCAATGACACATGAGTCTGCTGTGAATCCTTTCCTCATCTCTATTTTGCAACCCAGGCTCATTCTGAAAACGTAGTCCAGCGGACGTTTCTGGAGACCGCGAAAAATGTCCCGGGAGGTACGTATTTGTGCAGTTTTTGTTTTCGCGAATCCGCGAGAGGCCGCTGTGCGCGCTTTTTCGTATCCCAAACGTCTCTCGCGAGTGATGTTCGCACCCGTGCTGTTCTCGCGTCAACCCACCAGAGGCCGCTGTCTGACTGACCGAATGATTGACTGCGCGACCGGCCAATCGGCTGACCCACCCTCCTCCTTCCCTGAACCCAACCAGTTTTACCGATTGACCCGCCCGCCCGCTCACTTCCCTAAACCCGAGCAACAATTTAGAAAAGCCGTCTAGAAAAAGAAAAACCCTCGCCTGTTTTTTTTTTTTTTACCACGTTTTCGGATTTTACCACGTTCTCACCCTGTTATGAACTCGTTCGCTTTATTTTTTGGATTCTGTTTTTGTCTTACCTGGTTCTGGAACTGCTCTTCCCCGGACTCGAACCCGGACGCCTTTGTCAACTCCTCCTCTCTGCATCTGAAGTCCATCCAGAAACGTCCGCTGGACTACGTTTTCAGAATGAGCCTGGGTTGGTATTTTGTCACATCTTGTGCCATCAAATCGGTGAAATAGCTCCATTGCTCCTCAGTAGCACCCGTCACCACACATAAACTCACGATTGGAAAATTCTTCCTCTTCCCTCACTACTCCACCTACTACCTGGCTTCCTGAAATCCCAATTTCGACAGAATAAAAGTCTTCATTCACTAAGTCAAAACAATAAAGCAAATACCCTGACATGAATAATATACGAATTTAAAATACTTTTAATCTGAATACAATAATTATCAAATGTAAACTTAATAATAATAATAACAATAATCACATCATCCAATCAACCCATTTAATCCAAACATAATAACAATAATAAAAGAAAGAAATGGCTCCAACAAGGAGGGCTAATAATTCTGACTTCAACTGTATATATATATAACTGTTGGAAGGGCATCCACCATGTAAAACATATGCTGAAATAGTTGGCAGTTCATTCCGCTGTGTCAACCAATAATAATTAATGGACTAAGCTGAAGTAAAAATTATAATTTTCCGCCCTTTTGCAACCCTAAGCTCCACCCACTATGCTAGTTTAACCAATGGGATGTCCGCAGGGCCCAGCAGCAGCTGTGAGGAGGACTCGTGTGCCAATCAGGGCGTTTGTCTGCAGCAGTGGGAGAACTTCACCTGCGACTGCAGCATGACCACTTATGCAGGACCGCTGTGTGCCGACCGTAAGTCACTTTTTGCCACTCTTTTGTTTTTACTGCAATCTGGGTTTTAGGTGTGTTACAGTAAGAGAAGCCCTAGCACATGAGAATGCAGAACATTTCTATTTTAGAAGTAGTTTCTATTTCTGGAAAGTCAACAGCATAAACTACTATGACATTGATCAGCTCAGGTACAGATTATGTGCTTTATTCAGTGATAAATGCTAGTATTTTGAGTGTATCGTTTCACATGACATATATTGCCGTCCTGAAAGCAGCAGCAGTTCATCTCAGATCTTAGATACAATAGTTATCGAATGGATTAATAATGAAAGTCAGAACTGTGATTCAGTGCCCCGTGGTCAGTCACTCAGTAGCCTGTTAATAATGTTAGAGAGGTTTAATATGTATGTGATTAGATTATAAACCCTTCCATTTCGTTGGCAGTGCAGTGGTTGGTATTTAAATGCTTCTGTCGTGACTTGTTGCTGGAATCTAGTCACGTGATCATACTGAACGTGTTATATGGCCGAACCCTGGCAGCAGATCATGTAGCCAGAGGTACGTATGGCTGCATTTCGTCTTTAAAACGAACGCTACAGGGCGGTATGAAGTCGTTCCTTTTCGCGCTAAACGCTTACCTCCATGTGGACGGATTTTCCGCTGTTACCAGTTTGTCCACTGGCTCGCCATGTACGTTGGCAGACTTGAGACGCAGAACGTAATTGACCACGATGACGGGGTTCGAGTCCAGCAAAGAACGCAGGTAAGACAAAAACAAAAGCCAAAAAATAAAATAAAGAAGTAAATAACAGGGTGGGAATGTGGTAAAATCTGAAAACATGGTAAAAATCAGGCGAGCGCTTTTCTTTATCTGGATTGCTTTCAAAAAAACACTATTGGTTAGGTTTAGGGAAGGAGGAGAGTGGGTCAGTTGGCCGGTCAGTCAGTAAGTTGAAAAAATGTGTTAAAAGCGTACATAGCGGCCTCTGGTGGATTCATGAAAACTGGCAAAAAAATTTAGCTCCTGGGATGTATTTGGCGCTCTCCAGAAACGTATATAGAGATACGTTTTCAGAAAGCCTTGGTTGAAAAAACACAATGCTCATGTGCACAGTGCTTCAAAACACAGGAGATGTGTGCATAATGGCCATGGACATCTGTCAAGCGTGTGTTTACATTCAAAAACAATGTAAAACTGGAGCATTGGAATGGAAAAACTCGTTCTGTGTTGAATACCCCCCTATTTGCATAGGGATTGGGTTTGAAGCTGAGGAGTCAGGGTAACAGAAGGATGCTGAAAGTTTGGAGGTAGGACATGCTAGAATATTTATAGGGGTTTGGTCTAATGCTGAATGGGTAGAATTGGATAGAATTATTGTCAATGATGAATTAGCCTGGTCAAAACATCTACACATGCTCCTCCCTCCTACATATACAGGTGTGTAAATGTGTGTGTTATCATGAAAAGAAAAGCATTCTTACAGTGCATTCAGGTGGTGGTAAAATGCTTTTCATTGTTTAAAAGATATATATAATATATAAAATGATATATAAAATGGTCATATATTCTTTTAAGAAAATATTCTGAGGGCCGTCAGGTTTAGGGGAAAATCATCAAAAATACTGGCGATGTCTGACAACTTACGAATACAAACACTGGCGTGGAAGGAGTGAGAGAATAAGCAGTTTACTTGGGTTAAAAGATGAGAATAGCTCTCTCATATATCTGTGGTTGAAGCTGGTTGTCTGTGAGCTGTAGTTTCTGACAGTAAATGAATGTCTTGCTGTATGTTTAATGTGCTAGATGTACTTGACCTATATTTCAGCATATGGATCCCGGCTGCATTTCCCAAAAGAATTGTAAGCCTAAGCAGATCGTAAAGATGATTGTATGACTGATCTTAATGTTACAATGTGTTTCTCAAAAGGATTGTAGCACATCATAGGACTGTATTAGATGTACGAGTGCTCCGGAGTAATCATAAAGCTCTTCATGTACATTAAACAGACGTAAACAGCTATGAAGACAATCATCTGATGACAGCGGACACAGTTTATTTCCGTTCTCACTATTATTAAACCATTAACTTTGACTTTTGCGTGAATAAACTCAGAATTTGCCTCTTATTGATAGTAATTGATGTAGTAGTTGGTTTTGGGAAGGATTAGGGATGGAGAATAAGAGCATGCAGAATATTGTGCTTTATAAAGACTAATAAACAGCCATTATTTTACCAATAGGCAGATAATAAGACACTAGTTAACTGGTGCTAAAACACAAGTGTTGCCATTACAGCTTTAGCTTCAATCAAGTGCAGTGTAATTATGATTAAAGCTTATGTTTGTACCTTAATGTACACGTCATTACTCCTTTTTTATTCAATTTTAAAGTAATTAAAAATGGGAATACACATCTAAATTTAATGAATACACTTACAAAAATGTTCTTACATTTTGTTTTTTTCTCTTGTTTCTAGTCCAAATATCTAACATTTCTTAAATCAAGAAGCATTTTCTAGACAAGCAACAAATATTGTCTTGTTTTCAGAAATAATGAGTCTAAATGAAGTGAGTTTCTTCTTAAAGTTAAATAATCTGCCTACAGGATATGCAAAATAATTACGTTTTTGCTTTGAAATAAGACTATTTTCTCACCCCACTGACAGATTATTTCAGAGAAAAATCACATGTTTACATTGGAAAAACAATGTAAAGCCGGAGCATTGGAATGGAAAAACTCGTTCTGTGTTGCACACCTCCTAATTCATAGGGATTAGGTTTAAAGCTGAGGAGTCTGGGTAGCAGAGGAATGCTGAAAGGAGGTAGGACATGCTAGATTATTTATCAGGGTTTGGTCTAATGCTGATTGGATAGAATAATTGTCAGTGATGAATTAGCCTGGTCAAAACATTTACACATGCTCCTCCCTCATATATATATATTTATATATATATATATAGGTGTGTATATAAGAAATAAGATTATTTCTTACCCCATTGACAAATGATTTCAGAGAAAAGTGATGATATGTTCCATACTTATTTCCCCCACTGTTAGTAAACAAACATAATAATTATAAATAATAATACAGCAATAACACACTTGTCTATATACTTTCAATCTCCATCAATTCACCAAAAGAGTCACCATGTAGACTCACCAAAAAGTCATAAAAGCTGAAATATTACTAATTTAATACTTTTTAAATGTTCCAACTATTTTTTAAGTGATGCATTACTTTACTCGTCACTTTTGAAATGTACTATTATTATGTAACTCACGTCACTTGTAATGCTTTGCCTTCAACACTGTGTAACACAAATAAAACAAGACAGTAAAGCAGAAAAAGAAGAGTTGTTACAAAGGGAGGACTGTTCTTTACAAAATGCTAATATTTATATTTATACTAATATTTATACCGTCCATGCATAAATTAACTAATTAACCGTGACCTCACATTGTAAGCCCACCAATAGGCAAGAAAAAATAGGTCCTGTGCTTTTTGCCTCACCTAATCCACATCAGATGATGATTATTGGGTTAAACATTCAGGATACAACTGCATATAAGGTTGCATTAGTTCTTTTTTGGCTTGAAATGAAAGTGAGATGACAAACACAAGCAAGCTTGATTTTTTTACACTCCTATTATGAATTTAAGCCAAGGAACAAAGTGCTATTCCTGTATTTGCAGGGTTGCATTTCTGTTATGCGTAGTTTTAACTGTGATATATTTCTTCGGCATTCCTGTCTTCAGATAACTTTAGCTATGCAACCTTTATATGCAACATTAACACTTTATTTCTGCATTATTTCTGTTGTCGAGCACACCCAAGGTCACTTAGATTTTAAAGAACTTGGGGAGGAAAATGGCCAGCTGTAATCCAGTGAACAGATTTATTTCAGATGTATTTTGTTGACCACATGAGGGCAGAAAAGCACAGACAATCCCTCCTGAAACGGAGCATCTCTTCAAGCCACACGGTTTTGTACTTTAGTTAATGGCATTAATCTCACTCAAGTATTGACTCCAGATGAAACGCTGCCTTAAAAGGACGAGTATTGGATCAGAAGTATTGAACAATCAGGTGTAATTAGGAAAATGAAAGGCTGAATAAACTGATTACATCAGGGTTTCATAAACTGACCCTATTGTGAAATATTTGAAAATAATAACTATTTCAAAAGAAGGCTGAATAATTTTGACTGTATCTGATTGCATAATTAGGGCTAAGTGGTTAGCACAGCAAGAAAGTCGCTGGTTTGAGCCTCGGCTGGGTCAGTTGGCGTTTCTGTGTGGAGTTCGCATGTTCTCCTCATGTTGACATGGGTTTCCTCCGGGTGCTCCAGCTTCATCCACAAGTCTAAAGACATGCGGTATAGGGGAATTGGGTAAGCTAAATTATCTGTGAACATGCAAACTCCACACAGAAATGCTAACTGACCCAGCCGGGGCTCGAACCTGTGACCTTCTTGCTGTGAGGCGATTGTGCTACCCACTGCACCACCCCTAATTTTAAGGGTTGACTTTATTTTCTTAATGAGTTATAGGTGTGTTTTGAGAATCAGAGTCTCATTTCACAGTCCCTTTAAGAGCCAGTTGCATCGAGCCATAAGCACATTTGCTATTTACATGACATAAAGTAAGTGTACATAACACACATGTTATGTGTGTACAAAACTGACTAGCAAGAAAACAGTTAAACAGAGCATCTACAGCGCGAGAATGAGAGATCCATGATTAACTTTCACTCTCGACATCTATTAGCCTATAAATAATTAATTTTGTTTGTTAGGCGCAAATATTTGTCTCAAAACTATTTCTAAATTCAGCTCTAATCTCCAGCAAACGAATAAATGAACAATAATAACAAAGTGTGCTCAAACAACTGAGTTATATCCTAATACACATGCTGTGCCCCATATGGTCTAAAACCTGACAGGTGGACAAATCTAAGCTTGTGTTTAATAAAACAAATATAAACATAGATATAATAAATAACACTGCTAATAATAATAACATTATTCAAAAGCAAATTGCTATGAATGAACTGAAAAAGCCTCCCGAGATGAAGAAGGCATGAAGGCGGTGGTGTTTATATTGATGTAGGCTTGAAAATAATGTGTTTTGTAATATTTTAATCCTTTATATTTATATCCTATATCTATTCTTATTATATCCTATATATATATCCTTAATATATATATATATATTTTCATATGTAAAGATATTTGTGTATTGCTCTACATCTTGTGTGTATTAAGCGAGGCGCATAACTAACGCTCTGCGCTGGACTTTAGACCAGGTTTGTTTTGATCTATTGAAAAATCTATTATAGTTTCTCAAAATAGCAACGCGCCAGTGATCCGCCTCAGAACGCCTCCCTTTTTAGAGCAGAACGCCTATGGGTGCTCATATGAGCGCTAATGCATTTGCTACTTAAACAGCGTAGCGCAACACCTCACAACGACTCTTGCGCCAAGCTGAAACTAGCAAACAACTACTGCGTCGCTAATTGCGCCACACTGCGCCGGGTGTATGATAGTGCCCATAGAGTCCCAAAGTGTAGGTTAAACCGCTATAAGAAATCCTTTGTACCTGTTTCAGTGGGTTTACTTAACAAGAGTCTATCTTAATCCGCATTATACATTTTGTAACTGCTGTATTTTGTATTGTTTTTATTGTTTGTTTTTATGTGTGCAGCAATATGATGATGCCCATAACAAATTTCCTGTCGAGGACAATAAAGTTTACTACTACTACTACTATATTGACCCTTCAGGTGCGAATGTATACTTTTTGAAAAGCTACCGCCACAGTATCAGCTCTTGCACCGTTATTTCTGAGAGTGTATCGTGACTAGGGTTGTAACGGTATGAATTTTTTACGGTATGATAATCGTCTAAAACAATACCACGGTTTGACGGTTTCGCGGTATACGGTATGTTACAAATGTTACAAAATAATAGAACAGTGAAGCAAATT